>NW_023594083.1:0-16853 GCF_014839805.1 Manduca sexta
TTTATTAGAACCTAATTAACACGAACGTCAATATGGATTAATATATTTTTTATTTTGATATCTCTACAGGCCAAGTAATATTTATTATAATCATATTTTATTATAAACGGATTATAAACGATATTGATATGCATTTTTTATGCTAGTATCTATAACTTAATGAGTACTAAAACAACATATCTTACACATTACACAAGTTATATAATTTTCGCCTTACGTGACCCTAACCGCACCTTAAGATTTTGCCGCAACTGTTATTACGTAGTTGACTTTTAGACCGTTTTAAATTGCAAAAACAAATATGGAGATATAATAATACATAATATCAGCCCTGTATTATATACTTGCCCACTGCTGAGCACGGGCCTCCTCTACTACTGAGAGGGATTAGGCCTTAGTCCACCACGCTGGCCTAGTGTGGGTTGGTAGATCTTCACACGCCTTCGAAATTCCTATAGAGAACTCTCAGATGTGCAGGTTTCCTTACGACGTTTTCCTTCACAGTTAAAGCGAACGATAAATACACACATGATTTTAGAAAAGTCAGAGGTGTGTGCCCTTGGGATTTGAACCTGCGGACATTCGTCTTGGCAGTCCGTTCCACTTCCAACTAGGCTATCGCCGTTTTTTATGGAGATATTATTTTTATTAATTACTAGTTATAGCTCCAGGCTTCGCCCGCGTAAAGGACTGTTCATAAAATATTTTTTTACGGGCTACTTTTCGGTAATAAGAGCTATGTTAAAGAGAAATTTAATTACTTATCTGAATCATCAAGTACACCGGGGTCCCTTTGTCGTGCCAATACAAAAAAAAGAAAAATCCCGTGCCAATATAAAAAAAGAATAATCACGATCTCAGGGCAGCATATCCTTGACAAAGAAATCCCTATAGGAATCCTGATACAATTAATTTAAGCAAGGAGGTTGCAATTTTGATACAGAAACAATTATATTAGGACAAAGCAAAGCTAGCAAGCAGTATAGAAGAGCTAGTGTTTTTAGAAATAATGTGTATGACAAGATGTTTATGGCATTGTCTAACTGGTAAGACAACATCGTATTTGTTCACTGCATAGTTAGTTTGTTAGGAGGGCGTGCAGTTTCAAAAGCTTGTGAAAGAGGTGTTTACAATTTTAAATGTTTTTATTAATTAATAAATAAATAAAATAATTTCTTGTTCACGTAGGCGAACTTAATTGCACTTGTATAGTTCAACATACATGATAATAATTATAATTAAGAGTGACTTTTATAACCGATATTTATTGGTAGTAGTGAAATTTAAAAAGCAAAGCATAATGTAAAAAGCCGGATATACTACTAGTAGTAGTAGTAGCTATACTAGTTTTGACTGCAGATTTGCTGAAAATTCTCGTGATCCCTAAAGGAGAATATTTTATTTGTTTTTTTCCTTAAAGGAATTTATGGTTCCTGTTATCTTTTATAGTTCACGAGTATTAGTAATAAAGTCATTTATTGCTAATGTGTTGGTTTTTAAAGTTTAACGATATTTTTTTAATTCAAATATTTCTTGTTCATTGCTCTCCAAAGTAAAGTTAAAGAAGAGATTATTTTCCAATCTTACTAATATATAAAGCTGAACAGTTTGTTTGTTTGAACGTGCTAATCTCAGGAACTAGTAAACTGATTTTGAATTTGCCTGAATAGGAAACATATTACTTGAGTGCTTTATCCCGAAAACAACTTTTTCACGTGGGCCTCAAGCAAAACCTAGTATTATATATTATGGAAAGTTGGTAAAGTAGGTGAGATTTTTTTGATCAAGTAGTTTAAATGTTTTTTTCTTATAGATACGGGGATGGGAAAATGACTTCACCGAACGTTGGTAAGTGAAGTGGGGTGCATATAGAGTGTAAACTTATGAAAGTTGATAGACACCACTAGACACAACTATGCCGGCCTATTTGAATAGAGATATGCATTGGCACCTTGCTGTTTTTGGAACATAGAAATAAAGGCTGAAATAGCTGAATGGGTTTGTCAAATTTGTCCCACAGAGTAATATCCGATTTATTATATAGTCTATATTAAGTGTATTTGATTTTAACATTTATTTGGGAAAGTTTTTTACACGGCGGAGACACGGGCAAGCCCTTATGCAGCAGTCCCTAATGAATATTCATTTTATTAATCTAAAAACAGATGTAACCTATTTTCCCCGACGTTTTATTTTTGGACCGCGAGTCTGCCTTAATTAAGATGTTAATGAAGATCTTTTAAAAGTAATTTAGGCGGTGATATGTGAGGATCATAAAATATCTTAGGGTCTGTTCGACACCTCTTAATTAGAATTTATGGTAATTCTGGTGAAATTTAATTTTGTTTAAATAAGCTTTTGTTTATTATTTTTGTGAATTGTCAAATTATGTTTAGTTTCACAAAATATTACTTTTCTTATTAATGATAAATGTCATTGACTTTAATTTAATAACTTATAAGTATTTTAGTGACTTTATAGTTCTTATAAGGAATTATTAGATTGTTTTTAGTAAAAGAAGCAAGTGGGGAATCTGATGGAAAGTAATTAATGATTACTGACCACCAACACCCACAATATAATAGCCGGCAAACAACTTGAGCACACCGCATGGTGGAGGATTGTTTTGTACACGAGTGTAGCTACACTAACGTACAAAAAACCGCACACATCGATATAGTGTGCTCAAGTTGTTCAGCAGCACCACAGAAACCATTTGAACTATGCCTCTATGTAACAAAGTCGTGTAATTGTTTTTTTGCCTGACTAGGATAATAAAAAACCTCGCCACGTTGTGGTAAAATATGTTAAAAAAAATGTACTGACAACGTTAACTTTAAAAAAAAACGATACTGGCGCCACTAAGTATGATTTTTATTTTTTCGATTAAGCAAACTACACAAAATTCATTAAAAGGGTCAATATAATAGAAAAAGTAACAGCTAATAAAAACCTCAAATGGCCACAGCATAAACGCCGCTAAACTAAAATCTATAAGAGTTACCACAACGCAAACGTCATATTAAAAAAAATAACAGTGACAGACAGTAATTTGTCAATGAAGTAACTGGTCGTAAGTAAATAATGACATTAGTTAACGAACAGACACTAGAAGAAAAATAAAGATATTCAACGCCTGTGGGAACATCCCCGGCGGTGCAAGATTTATAGAGCAAATTGCAGTTTCATTTGTTTTTATGTTTCAGGTTAACGAGCAATTTGTCTTGTAATAGAATAATACTTGTATAAAACATTTAATTAAAAGTTTTTTATATTAGTAGAGGAGCATTTATTTAATGATAACCGCTACTAAAGCGAGTGTGAAAGTATATTTATGACAATGTTTTCGTAGAAATATTGATTTGTTAGTGTGGCAGGTTAGACAAGGAAGTCTCGTTGGAAAGTGTGTAGTAACAAATGTTTAGTTTCTAATTTTGTTCGAGACTCCAAATTCGTAATTATCGAAATAAAATATAGAAATTTTCTTACCTGCTTACAGGAAATACCGCCAAAGCAATTTAAAGCAATCAGTATCTCCCGGATACTGATTGCTTTAAATATAGATACGAAGATTTGCGAAAGTGTTTTCACCTTTTCCTTATATTCTAATCAAATAGGATTAGGAAGAAAGTGATTTGAAATCACAGCTCATTTAAATTATTTTTATATATGTCATTTATATATATACATGTTCTAAATTTAAAAATCAAATTATGCAAAACAAAATCAATACAGCAAAGTTATGTTGTCCTAGTACATTGAACAGATCTTTCAGATCTATTATTCCATTGTCAGAGCCCTAGGTTATCTGAACCTACTCCGATACCCTTCAATGCTTAGATTACAAAGCGCTGTGACGCTTCATTGACATTGATCAGTTTGGTCTTAATCACCAGCTGTTTGCAATCTGCTTTGGTAGATAATTACCTATTCTGAGATATTAATTTCGAATAATCGAGGCAAATAAAACAAAGTCGTTAATTTGGCGATTAGCAGACCTTTATGCTAAATACTCTTCATTATTGCTGATATTATATGATTGATTCAAAATATCTCAAGTCAAAGAACTTTATAAATATGACTGGATGCTTATCTAACAACTTATGAGTCTCGTAATTTCCCACAAACGAGAAATACATGATGCTCGGGGAAAACAAGTTATTTAATATTTATTATTTATCCGTTTTAGATCGAATCCTAGATTTATATTTGACACGGCACTGTTAAAATAATGTTGCCATAACTTCTCGCTTCCTTTTGAAGTTGCGGAAATCTAAATGTGTATCAATTTATCACACGCTCAGTCTAGCTTTTATGAAACTGGATTTACGGTATATGCTTTTACGGTTTTTACCAAGAATCTATAAATAAACCACGTTGCGGTTGTTTTTTGCACGTATTTTTTTGCGTTAAAGGATTATCCGTTCAATTTTTTTCATACTCGACTTTGTCTTATATTTTTATTTAACCTTTTCATTGAGTATAACGGTAATATGTTAAGAGTCTTAATAAAATTTTATAATTACAAAGAAGTAAACATAAAAAAGTATTTCAAAATTAAATAAAACACGAAAAACTATTTCAAAATTAATTTAAATTAAACAATGGCATTTTATACAGATTTCTTGAATAACAAATATAAATATACGTTATTAAAGATCATTAGATTACTCAGACTTATTCATTATGCACGATATTTAGATCAAAAGTCGTTGGCATTTGCATCTGTGAGATACTTGTTTCGGCCTAGGTATTTAACATGCCTCAAACGACTAATGATGGTTGCTACAATTTTATTAGAAAGTCTATCCTGTTTCATACATTACTTAATAATATATGTATAAATTATCGAAAACAGTAAAACGCAATTGAATTTTTTATTACTATTTACGTAAGATAAAATTATAATTTACGATGTCTTACTCAATAATCTGTAATACCGATCGTATCTAAGAACATAAGCTCACGCGTATACCTAACAGTGTAGTTACAGGTATATCATTATTCATCATGCGTAGGGTCTATTCCCCGGTAAAGGTATTCGTCGTATTTAAATTTAACGTATATTCGTTTTTTTTCGCAAAATATACCCATTCTGCTACTCTAGACTTGGGAATCGTTCTCAGGACCTCACTGTGGCTCTCTACGGTCTAAACGCGCCTACACACCAACGAGGAAGTAGTTTCCCTGGACTGGTCCTTAATTTATTCCATAAATTTATATAAACACGCAACATAATCTAATACGTGCAATATGAACTGGTCTCATAAATTACAATATTTACGGTAATTTGAAAATTACTCGATCTTACAGTAAGACACGTAACTTCAGGTCAAGTAATAAGGAAACGAATTGGCCACATTAACGTATCCTCCTTTTCATCTCCGTTAAGTACATCTCACTACTTTCACTATTTACAAGTATGTGCTCGAGCTTTGTATGACATAATCTTATATTATGTAGCTGTACCGCAATAGAGCCTTTTAGAAAAAACTGGCTCGCAACCGACCTCTTCGCAACATTCCGGCAAGTTCTACGAATCTAAAAGGAAAATATAGTGCCAAACTTTAACGCCTTTGAGTAAATCCTTCATAAATATAAAGTCAGGCATGAAAAACTTACGAGAAAACAAAGTTCCAAGATCCTGGCCAGGTGAAAAAGAAAATAAAAAAATGAAATTTAAAAAACTCACAAAAATAATCCGTCACCGGCGCTGGCAACACGCGAAAAATAAAGTTCGATATTTGAAACGCGTTTGAAAATGGAAGCGGTGTGCTCGGTACGCTTCGTACGACTGCGGAATCGTCGCCTGAGCAGGTGAATGTGGCGTCTCTCACCTCACCACTCTTGTTTCGCTAGCATTAACCACATTAAGAATGCAGCTGCTTATGTTTATTGGCGCCGGTATATAATGCCTCCTTAAATTGGCAGGTGTATAACGTCACTTGTCGTGTGCATTGAACTTTGCGTCCCATTTGAATGGACTATTGTTATGCTCATTGCGTACGGGACGCGTCTCCCATATTTATTTGAGGTGTAATACTATCACATAAAAATGATTTTAGAACCCGGTTACCAAATATTTTCGACGGTAGAATAATTCAAACTACGACATATATAATTTTATTGAAAATTAATATTACGGGCATAAAAATACGAAGCAATGCTATTATCGATTTGAAGAGAAATCTGCGATTATAAGAAATGTAACGGAACATTCGGTTTCTCGCGTTTTATTTGCATGTTATTTGCGTGTTTTAATTTTTTAAATGTTAATGAGTCGCGTTTAAAGAAATGGCAGCTAAAAATAAAAAGACAGGTATTTGTATTTAAAAAAAAATTGGTAAGGTTTTTTTACATTCATGGAAACAAAAGATATTTTAGAAAAGTTATTTATTTTCAAATAACTAACCGAGTGATATATGAATTGAACACTAAATGACACAGCATACTGCAGAAAGTGCAATAACAGTGTCACTTAATGGTAATTGCTTGGTAACAGAGAATGAAAGTTGATATGCGCACGACAAAATACACGTATAACTAGTACAGACTTTAGAAATAAAATAGCTCATATAATGATTATCGACGCTAGAAATTTATATTATGAGGCATAATAGTCAAAACCAAACGTAAGAGTAAAAGCTTCATAATAGATAATAATAGTAAAGGCAAAAGTAACAGACTAAAAGCGTCTGTAAGGGAGGAAACGAAATTATCGGTAAATAAAATAAAATGTTTGATAAGAATGTATGGAAGGTAGATTTATGTGAATACTTCATCGAATCTAAGTGAATTGAGATAAGGAAGAGAGAATTACAAAGCTTAATATATAATTTGCTGAAGGCTTTACGATTGAGATGAGACTTCATTAAACTTGCCGCTGAACGACGTATAAAGTATCGTAAACATTCCTTTCCATGTATTTAGTATATTTTTTTATTTCCGATGGTTACGCAAATGTTTGACATTGAAATATAACTACTCAGGACTGCAGTCCCATCAGCTCTGTGACCAAGGCTCCAATGGCTCCGAATCTTCAACACTAAAAATTGTTTAAAAATTCGTTAAGCAGTTTTATTTAAATATTATTTATTTTCGACTACTAAGTATACAAATAAGTTTATTACATGAGAATTACTTAGAATATTATGAATTTGTCGCATCTTCGTCTACCCTGCAGTAATATGGGTTGTTAAGATAAATAAAAATATTCCAAACATCCTCGGCAGACAATATGAAGCTTGTGTTACAACTTTTACTTAGCATTTATCGGTATGACGATTTAACTTTCCTTTTCGGCCATAAAGATTTATTTAAACATTCAGTGTAACCGTCCATGATATGACGAACCTGTTATTTGAAGAGTTATTTTAGAAATATGAAAGAATTGTCACATTTTTAGATCTTTTGTAATTAGAAGTTTATTTTTCTTTTCTTTTATCGCTTGCTAGTTCGAACCGGTGTGTTAGTTTGTGGGAGATTTCTCTGTATCAGTTTGATCATTTAAAGGTTTTACAGGAGATGTTACGTTATATGGTTAATACGTGGTGAAATCTTTAATAAGGAGAGGCCAATGGTGGTATTAAACTGCGATATGATAGCTCGAGGTGGCCTAACCCGGATTTCGATTTGAATGCTCATAAATTAAATATTTTTTAAGAGTAATTAAGGAGATCATTTATGAACCTAGACCCCCCCCCCCACTTACTATCACGTGTAGTGAGGTATCTTATCCCTGGCCGTATAAAAAAAACATTCATGTCTTTCAATCGTAAAAAATTATCGATCGAATCCGGGGTCGGGCACAGTGATATTATACTTTTCTGCCCAGTATCAACTATCAGCCCGAAGTATGATTTTTTTTTACCAATATGGGGATAACGTTGTCCCTATAACATTATGGAATAGAATGCACTTGGAAAAAAGTGGGTGCCCTAGTTACTAGCCAACTACCTCTGCCAACCCTTTCGGGGGTATAGGCGTGGTATGAGTTTTGTTTGTGCTTTTTAATTACAATTAACTAGCTTGCCTGCAACTCTCACTACAAAATGAAAAGATCTTATTTTCTTAAGAGATCGAAGGTCATTTTCGATTCCTTCAGTATGTATATATCTATGCACCGTTATTTTGAAACGTCAAGTAAAGATAATAAAATTAGTGTTTTTATTTTGTGATAAACAAGGGTAGAGTGCAATTTACATAATTATATTGTCTCAATGCCGCTTAGAGGCGACAGATTCATCACCTAAAACGTCTAAACGAGCGTGAAACAAATAAATAATCAGAATATTCAGTCGAAATTTGGACGCAAATGTATCGCTTAACTAATTCTAAACATACAATGTAAATAATAGCAATAAGTATGATTATTATGCAACTAAGCGGGACCGTTTTACTCATATTGGTCGCTGGGGCTCGATATTCGGCACGCGACCCCTTTGCCAATAAAAAATTATGTGTTTTTTTTACAAGGATCTGGCGGAAAATTTTTGGTAGCTCCTTTTCCGGCTAGCCTTTTTTTTGGCGGATGATCTGCTTGCACTCCTTTGGGTCCCGCCTCCGAGAGTTACTCGCCTTTGCACCCTCGGGCAAAGGCGGCTCTGGCACTAAGTAGTAAGTGCTTTTAATCCCTAATCCTGAGGGAACCCTAAGATGTTACTAACATCTGATAATCTAGAAAGCACAGTCCTCTTTTGATTAGCGTTAATTACCGAAAAACCTGCCAGTATATTCTTGGAAACAAAATAAATTCCCGTTTCTTGTAAACATTATGTATAAGACGTGGGCGTATAGAGTCGAATTAATTTGCATATCAATATTGGCTTTTCTGGGGTTATTGAAATATAAATGTCGATAACCCCTTAATTTCTTGGAAAGTTCAGTCATCGGTCCCGTTGATGCATTCTTAAATAATAAATGTTATCCATTTCAAACGTGTTTTTGCAAAATTTATTTGAACTGTCTCCGACATCAATAAGTTATCTAACGAAGGAATATCGAAGACATTTATTACAACTGGTTTGAGAGCAATGTCCAGTTTTATATTTCTTCTGCAAGTTTGTCAGTTTAGAAATGTTGTTAAGGATATATTTTGTTCCTCGATTTGTTTGAAAATTCCATACTCATCATCAATATAGCCTTTAAATCTGGTATGTTATTTTAGTTTTAAATTAGATATCCAAATTAATTTGATCTTTAAAATTTACTAGAATGAGAACGAAATCCAAATACTTGTGTCTTTATGTTTAGGCATTTATCCGTTTAATCGGCAGATAGTTTAGTAATTGTAATTTACTATATTCCGTTCTGAAATTAATTACTTAGTCAAAAAATATCGTTACATTTCAGTAAAATTCTTACATATTATTATTATTTTAAACTTTTTACGAGAAAGCGAATAGCACAAATTATTTTCATAAAATAAAAATAAAACGTAGGTGTATCTTAAAATAGCATACGCATATCTTCATGCTATGATAAACCTTTTATTCAATTCAAGTGTTTAAAGGATACTTTACATGATAATAAAAAACGCGCGGGTTACGTGCCGTTCTTGCGAGGACGTTTTTTGTTGAAATTCTTACTAGTTTTCCGTCTATTGTGTTATTTTGATACAGGTTCTAAAACTTTTGGTCTTGAAATTCCGTATTAAGTTATTGCAAAAGATTTATTTACCAATAATATTTTGACAATATAAACCAAGTTTTACTTTCAATTAAAAACCTACAATGACTTATACATTTTTCGTCTTGCGTCAATTCAAACGCTCATGCAAACGTCACCCACCTCACGCGAACTTCAGATGTAAACAACCCTTAATACAATACGTGAGGAATCCAATAATTTTCACTTGTGAGTCAAGAATTCGGTATGTCTTCAGCGCGTCGACCTTGGCACCAGACGCATCTGCCTCAAGGTCGCCGGGTGAGTGCCTCGCCTCGCTTTGTATTGAGATTTTACTTACTATAAAATAAACATGAATGTTATAATAGCATGGACAATTCGCATACTGTCCTTCAAGACTATATTTATTTACATTTTAATCCATAGATGTTCTCTACCAGTCAACTGAACTATTGTAAATATAAAAGAAGTTCACCTATCTTCCTGTTTCTCGTAGATGCGGTAAAGATAAAATTCTAATAATGATTGTGGCGAGGACTCTGTAGAATTTGCGAATGTATTCGATATTTTGTCATCCCAATGGATGTAGTGAGTGGATTATTTCAATACTAGAAATGCTGCAATTCTTGAACCGAATCGTAACTAAAAAAACTGAATTCAAAAGAAATGCCTTGACTTCAATTTCGTCGTCTGATTTTGAAGTTCACTCAGCCAGATAATTAGATTAACATAACTCAGATGCATCCTTATATATCGCTGATAAGTATTTATGTAATCAGCCATACAAAATACTTAGGTGAGAGAATTTATGTCCAAAATTATCAGCCTCTAAACAGTATTTGCAGTAACAATTATTTATCTATATATATAAATATGAATTCCTATTTCCCTTGGTCACGCCATCATGCGTGAACGGCTGGACCGATTTCACTATTTTTGGTTATTGTTATTGTCAGGAGAAGGTTCTTATGAAAGAAAGAATTCAAAAATTGCGCGGAAAATTAGAAAATTTAAGAAAACTTAACGAAAATATTAATTTTAGATAACTGTCAATTGTTTGAAATAACTGTCAGTGATTGACAGAATGCGCGCTGCAAATTCATAGTTAAGACGGGACAACGTCTGTCGGGTCAACTACCTATAGTATTGTATAAGGATCGCAGGCGTATATCGGAATGTAGAAACGTTTTAAAGTTTTTTAGTCGTTTTTTTCTCAATAGAATTTTTTTTAGAACAATCAATCAAACCAATTAATTAACAAACAGCTATAATTGCTTTAATGATCGTTAATTTTTGAGGTTAATGACTAGTGTTTTATGTCAAATTTGTTGGATTAATTCACGTAGTTTCCAAGACGTTGTGGCACTGAAATATTTGTATTCTTAATATCGACTAATACCAACAGCCAATCTTCTTTTAATTAGTACTTTTATTTTATACCGCCATTTTCAAATTTTGTATGTTTATTTTTACTTCTTAATATTGTAATGTTGATGTTTTTGTTACTTTAATCCTTAATCCTTGTTTTTTAAAATTCCTTCACAATAGCTTTATTATTTCTTAGTGCTAGTGTTTATTCACGCAGTCTAGGCTTAGCCGCGATCAGACCAGTATATTGCACTCAACTTTATCCATTTTAATGTATCATTCCATAAAACATGAAGCTTACATAAAATACATTAAAATCAGGTCATATCACTACTTTTAAGATTGCTTGTAAAATGTTACGTCGCTCTCGATTTGACTGTGCAGTAAAATTTGATGGAACGTTACAAAATTCAATGGGTGTTATCGTCATTTTTCTGTATTGCATCGTATATTTTATGGGGGCTTGATGTGTTAATAAATTTGATACAATCGATCAAGTTTCATGGGGAATTATGGGGTTTATGGTGATAGATTGTTTGGAATTATAGTTATTGCTTATAGAATTTAAGTTCATTATTAAATGTGGTGTAATTTGTACATTTTAGAGATGTTTTGTAATTATTATTTCGCCTGATTGTAAGCGGATACGACCGCCCATAAACAGTCAAAACACTATCCAACAACTTGAATTACAAAGTATTGTTTGCTATTCCGAGTGTGCTCGCCATCCTAAGACATGATATGTTAAGTCTTATTTTGTCCAGTTGTGATACTGACTACAATGCTCTTCAAACCGGAACACAACAAGGGACTACACACTGTTGCTTGGCGGCAGAAATAGACTTTGTGGTGATACCTACCCAGGCGAATTCTCACATATGAGAGACCTACCACAAGTAATTGTTTTTGAAGAACAAAAACGTTGGTGTTATATTATACTAGTTGTTCCTCACGGCTCACTTTTTTTTTTTTTTTTGTTTTCGCGGATTAAGTTTCTTATGACTACCGCTCAGCCTTCGTGGGGGGCGACTGAGCGGTTATGTTGGGGTCACCGTGCCTTACGACCCGGCATTGCGCTCCTCACGGCTCCCTACCGTGTGGATAGCCTCTCCACTACAGTCGTTCGTATCCGTAAACACTGAAGCGCCTTTATACAGTCATATAAAAGAAGCCAGCGCCATCTTTTTAAAAACTATGATAAATAATCTCATTATTTCTCAAGGGAGCAAATTGCCAAGAACAGTAGTCCTAATTCAGGACTTTTTATCCATGTGCCATATATTATCCAAATCCCTTCAACTGTTTCTACGTTTACTTCTAAGAGACTGTAATAGCACTGGCCGGTAGGATCTTGTTTGTTTAATGATTTGGTTTCAATGAAATATCAGTTTGTAAATAAATGTATTTTAAGTGAACAAACTTTGAATATTACTTTTAGTTTGCCTTGAATTCAATAGAAACATCCAATCATTTAAACGTCCAAATATTTTTACAAACTTTCGCATTTAAATTATTAATAAAATAAAAAGTAAAAATACAGTAAGATAGGATTGCAAGCGCGTCAAACAGCACTAATGTTACTTTTGTAAATCAAAGTTTTAGCTACTAGTAGTGCTACACGAGTTACTACCTCGTCTTGTCGGGCAGTTAGATAAGCAGATTAGTTTTTATTTACCTTTATATAATATCAAAGTCTAAATCTTAGTATGAAGTTAAGAAAGACCTTCGAACCTCAGACATTTATAGATAAAGTATAAATCTGGCGTTGTTTCATCTTGAAACAGAGACGTTGCCCTTCTTACTTAATGGTGTAACTACAAAGAAAACTTAAGCCCCAACTAATGAGCCTTTACATCTTCTGTGACGACGTGAAGCGAGGGCTTATAAGGTCTTAAGCGGTATTTTTAGACATTACAAAGCCCTAGGGCTTAGGGCCTTGCATCTAGATGCAGGAATATAATTTATGTGGTTGTTAAAAATAAATATAAAATGTTTGTTATAAAAACCTTTTGAACGAATTAAACGTGTAAATATTTTTTGCTTTGAATAAAGTTTTTAAATCAGTACGGGCAATTTTAAATGTATTTACTTACACGTGTTAAATATGCGTACAAAAAACATGACTGTAAAAGGAAATAATTGTTACTAAATTACGCATAATTTAACTTTCAATGTCAAAGAAAATTACTAACAAAATTGTAATTGCGGGAAAAGATTTTAGAAGAAACCAATTAATTTATAACATTATTAAACAATCACAATTCTCGCAATACTATTTACATGTTGCGATTATCGAAAATGTCAGTGCAAACACGCGCATGCACACGCAATTTTTTTTGAGCACGCCGATAAGGCTCGGCGCTGTTGAACTATTTTTAATCGGAAATAAGATTTTTTTTAATACCCGTGAAAATTTCTGTAATAGTGTCTAATTAGATCATAAAATTCAATGTTCTTTAGCTATGCGGTATTTATTGTATATGTGCAAAATTTTAAATTCTAAATTGTACATAGGGATAGAATTTTACGTTTAAAATTCATTTCTACTGTATCTTTTAGTCTTTGGACAGTAATTTATAGGATACTAGGTGTTGCTCGCGGCTTCGCCCGTGTGTAGAAACTTTTCCCTCTGTAAAAGTTCTTAAACACTGTAGTGATTTATAATGTAAGCTGTACAATAGCGCCATCATATTGAAAAAATAAAGTTAAAAAATCAATTATACATGGCTGGGGTTCCAAAAATGGTATGTTATGTTAATCCAGGATATGGTCTATTCGTGTGTCAAAATTCACCTAAAACGATTTAGCTGTTTTTACGTTTATTTCTTACAAACATCCAAATATTTTACATTTTTAATATTAGAGAAAAGTAAAATTTCGTTTATTGACCGACACGATATTTCTGTCGCTCGTTTGAGGCAGGCCTTACTAACGTGTGCAACACCCTGGCTCGTTCAATCGTATCGGCCCAGGTAAGGAACACAAAATAACCAATGTATATATGTATTGTACATAATACGATATGTAAAAATAGCTAGCAGTTTCCCACAGACTCACATGCGAAGAATGCAGATTTTAATCCTGCAAAAATACAAAAAACTCAATTATAAAGAAGCAAAGAAATTACCGAATCATAGATTTATTATTAGACTGTATATTTTTGCAGCTGTTAGTTGATATTGATTATTCAGAAATAGCAATATTAAAACATTCGTTCGAGTCGAGACGTATCGATTAATAGTCGTATTTTTGCTCATGCAATTATAAACCTTAGCACCTGTTTGTACTCACGGTCATTCGCCGAGTGATTAATTGGCAATAAATTTCGTGAATTAGCTCTCTTTTGATATAAAATATCTATTGACAGTATTTGCTGGTAATAGGATATATTTTATATCAGCCCGTATAGCGACCATCGTACGTAAGGTGTTAAAACTCGCCGTAGTCTCGCACGTGAGTCGCGTTCCGGTCTCAGGCTACGTATATCCGGCTCCAACAGGCCGACATAATTGTGTCAACTGTTGAGCGATAATCATCTCTCGTCAGTCGACATTCTATTGGCACCCACTCCACTTACCATCAGATGCAAAAATTCTTGTACTGTATAGTGTGGAATTTCTGGTATTATGCAGCATTATCCATCGAAAAAATATTAACGTTTCAACGTAACCTAGATCAACGCGGATATAATTAAGAATGAAGTATTAAAAGTCTGTTTTATTTTTAGCACAATGCAGTTGTTGATAAACATTTCGCTCTCGACGGATATTTATATTGTTTACGTTCTGCTGCTGTGTAGTAGCTATTCTTATAGCTTAATACTAGGGAGTTTAGATCAAAGTTTTTATCGTAATAGGTACCATTATCTTCTGTTGTTGCCGGTATTTTTTTCTATACTGCTTAATATTAGAGAGTTTAGATCATAGTTCATAATTTAAACTTCACTCTACTGGTGGTAGGTCTCGTAATATGTGAGACCGTCCTGGGTTGGTACCACTGCAATGTCTATTTCGGCTGTCAAACAGCAGTGTAGTCATTTTGTGTTCGGTTTGAATGAAATTGTAGCTAGTGTACTGTGTAACTACTGGACATAATGAAATTAACAACTCATGTCTCAGGATAGCGAGCGCAGTGGAATACCAAACAATACTTTGTAATTCAAGGCGTTGGATTTGTTTCTACTATTTATGGCCGGTGGTATCGCTTACCATGAGCCGAACGGCAAACTCATCTCGCCATTCAAAATAATAATTAAAAAACTTAAGTTACCACTTTCTTTTGATTTTGTTGCTGGTGATGATATTTTTCTATACTGCGAACATGAAACCATCAACCCATATTTTTATAAGAAAAATACAAACCTATAATTATCAGTGTACATACGTAAAGATAACGAAGTAATCGCAATAACAATATTATAATTGACTTTCAAAATGCCCCCGTTTCGATGCGGAGCGGTAACGAGGCGGACTCGGCGCCGATCGCTCCTTCCTTTCTAAACGTAAGATTATCCAGACGCAAGGTCGCACGTTAGTGTCCACTCAGCTTGCCGGCTGCCTTATGTCTGAACTGATGGAATTGGTAAATTGGTATAGCTCTAAATACAATCTATTGTCATAAAGCCGGTTTTATAAAAATCACAAAAATCAAATAAATTTTAAATTACTTAATTTAGGACAACTTTGTGGTTTAAGTAGGTCGATATTGAGATACTCTTTCGACCTGGTTCAGTTAGTCTGACCATGGCATTACACTCTGTATAATGATTGAAATTCATTTCTGTCCTTTTGAATGAAAACAAAAGGACAACAATAAAAAAGTATAATAAATTTGGCATCTCAAGCGTTTTACAAAATTAACACGTTTGATAAAGTGCCATAACTAGTTTCAATAAAACAAAATTATAGAGCCACAACGTAAACATGACAATGGATTTATTTCGTCGGCAAGGATTATTTCCCAGGATGCCAAATTAGACCAGCTTGACTGCTGACTTGAATTGCAGAACTGACTTAATCGAGGTGATTGCTGTATACATGTTTATCTATAGCATCAAAAACCCCTCTGGATGAGTGTAGTACTAACAACTTATGACAAAAAAACGTAAAGTGCCGACATGTTTCAATGAGCCACATTTTTGAAGGGCAAACCTCTCAAACCATCTCAACTAGTACTCGTCTTTCTTCACCTTTGAGACCGCTCATCTATAATACGTCTGAAATTGTATATAATGAGATCATTAAACATTTACTAGTGGTAGGTCTCTCATATGTGAGAGTCCGCCTGGGAAGATACCACTGCAATGTCTATTTCGGCCGCCAAGCACCAGAGTGTAGTCACTGTTGTGTTCTGGTTTGAAGGACATTATAGCCCGTGTAACTAGGGGACATAATAAGACTTAACATCTCATGTCTCAGCATGGCATACCAAATAATTCTTTGTAAGTTAAGGTGTTGCTCTTTTACTGCGTAAAATAAAAATAATGTGCATCTCGCTTCCCCTCTTAACTTGGGCTATCGCATCAAGTTCTCAACGCTACGTTAGCAGAAATGCCTTAAGCACTGCTTGGGAGTTTCCCATCATTGTGTGCTATTGTGGACACACCTTGGCCGAAATCTATTGCTAATGTACTGGCGGATGCGATGGCGTGTCGATAGTGTTTGAGACCTCTAGCGGCTAGAAGAGGTTCAAGGTTATGTTTTGATTATTAAAATGTCTTTGCTAGGTTTATTATGTTTTATTTATAGTAATAAGATCAAAGTGAGTATAGGTAACAATCAAGATATTATCCATGGTAATTTATTTATTTATTTATTTATTTATTTATTTGTAATAAGGTACACCAACAGCACTACATA
>NW_023594084.1:0-16837 GCF_014839805.1 Manduca sexta
TCTCCGTATATAGCCTTATGATTATTTGTATATTTCATTATAAACCGCAGGATGTCACTGCTGAACCTGAGCCTCCTCAAAAAATATCCAGATCGACGTATTGGCAGCGCATCCTGCGACCTCTATTTTATTAAGTCATTTGTCATACCTCGTGGACATATTTTATCATTATAATCTTTATTATGAATAGCCTTTATTCAACTAAATTACTCTTTCATAAGTAGGTACTCTATCCAGGTTCATCAAGCTAGTTATATTCTATCTATGCAGTTACATTACCTCTAAAATCTCATTCAGTATCAGGCAGTCTTGTAACAACGAATCATTTTACCTCAAAGCATAACCGAGACAAGACTACAAACAGGCCATCAAGCAACCTCTTATGTTTTAACGAGGCAATTTACTGTTCATTATAAAGCGTCCCTCCGCTTCCCTCAGGTCTGATCGTGTGAGTCCCATCAAGGGGCAATTTGGGAGTGTTTGAGTGTAAACTCGTTTGAGTTCCCTCTGAGGCCCGCGGCTACTATACCTTTTCTGATATTACACGATTGCATATAAGACATATTTTGTAGATAGGATCCTTGAGGGATAAATTCCCCAAAAATGATTATCTACCTATTAAAAATAAATGTGTGTATGTATGTTCCCTATTGACTTCAAAAATGATTCCAGCAATTTTAATGATTTTTTTGGTTATCCTGAGATTAACCAAAGGAATGATCCCGTGGAGTTTGATAGCAATGGGCTGGAGAAGTCATTTGGCTATTTAATAAGTTAGGTCGCTAGTCCACATTAAATAAAGAAGTCCTGTGTAAAATATAGGTATAAAGCTAGGGGTTTAAAGCAAACGTTATGTGTAAGTTAATCAGTGTTCATTATATTCTTTATTCGTAAAGTTATCAGGACACTCATATATAATCACCTTTTTATTCCTACGGAGAATTGTAGCAGATGTAAACTAGAGCACCCAATTCTTGCTATGGATTCTGTCCATGATAGGTTATTACTTATTACTTATATTCGTTATCTTAATAACTAATGTTATTCATAAACATTATTTATCAGTCAGTGTATTAATTATTACTTATTTACAAACTTCTCCTCAAGTCTTTTGAAGAGTCATTTCAAACTAATTAGTTCCATCACAATTTTTTTTTGTAACCTTCACTTATACCATGCCTGGCCATAAGTTCATTACCAAAAGGAAATTATGTTTATGTTTCACTATAATAATACGAAACTGAAATAAAATTTATTGCGCAATTCTACCCGTTAAACTCTTGCTTTCAGCCCTGTTCGCCAATTTAGATTTACCACTTATAAAATGCGTAAATAATTTTCATATTTTATACGGCCTATTTATTTAATTTATCTTTTTTTAGTTTAAAATTTCCTTTGAACTTTATGGCCCTTCTCTTTATCGCTGTTTTCAATTAACACATTCATTAACATTGCTCCTTTTTAATTATCAGTTAAGTTTAAATGACTTTATGTTCGGTCTAATTTTTATACTAGAGGTAATTTGATTGTATAGATAATTTGGCTAATTCTTTTAAAATTTTGAGATTTAAATATTAGTGATATTTTTATGCTATCTGCAGTTCAGTGCTGTCATCTTAGTTCAAAGAAGATGAATTATAGAACGATGAAAAAATTTATCGTACAAGTTTGTATAAACATGTGATATTAAAAATTGTCTCATCTCTATATCATCAGAATGCAGATATATAGTATGTCTCTGGCATCAAACCCAACTTGGTACAGTCATAAAATAGCAGAACATAATTTTAAAACAACACACATTATCTTCAATGAAAATATAATGAAAATATTCAATCTGCAGTAGCGAAAGGTTCATATAATTAGATTCTAGGCGGCTTCTCACCGTAATTTTTGTCAAATCTAATTATTAGAACGATTTGCGGACCGTGTTTATACATATTAGTACATGTATATTGTGTTGGGTTCCCTTTCGAAAATTCCACCCTTTGCCACTGTTATTCAGCTTCTTTTGTGGCTGACTCTACATTACAGTCTAAAAAATGTAATGAATATATACATACTATATGAATACTTATACTCATAAGTCTACTTCTTTAAAATCTTTACGGTATTCTAAGAACATAGTTAAATGTTTATTCTACTTCTATTTAAAATCATTTTAAATTCTTCATGGAAATATGTCAGTGAAGTCTACACAGTTTTGATAGTAAAGCATGCAATCGATTTGAGTGACGTGGGTTCGAACAAGGAAAGGGTAGAGACGGGGTATGATCGAAATGTTAAGTCACTGAGTGTGCGGGGCGTTCCAACTTAGGAATTTATTAACAATGCACTTTATGAAACTTAAATTAAGGTTAACTTATTTATAAAGATTTCATCACTTTGTATTTATGACAAATTATACGTAAACAGTGAAGGAGACACAAACTTTGAATAATAAAATACTAAACATGGAAAACTGTGAAAGACTTAATATTCCATTATTCCTTTTATCTATAATCATATTTAATCTATATGTTTAAGACTTCTTCCTTTTGGGTCAAGATATCCAGCGAATCCATTTCTTTTAATGTATTTCAAAGCTTATTTAAAACAACATTTCTTACCAATCCCATTGTGTTTTGACAGGAATAATATAAATAATTACTATATATTTTAAAATCACTGTTTCTTAGACAAAACCTTTCACCTCTTCTACAAAGGGGAATCGATATCAATAATCTCTATCAAATCCCACCATCCGATTCTAAATCCCGTATCTTTCAATTACTGAATTTAATACTCCAAACATCAACCGATCGATATAGAGATTACATAGGTACAGGCGTAACCGTTTTAGTTCAGTCACACACACTTACGCGCAGAGCCTCGAAAGTGGCAGTGCCGTGCCTCATCAGGATAAATAAATATCCTGAAATTAGAATCCACTTTTCAAGGATAAAAGTTTATGTAAAACCATGGTTCAATATCTCTGGAGCTGAATTAGACCTTAATACATTCAGAGTTTCATATGTGATATTAGAACTTATTTTACATTTTCATATACACTTATATTCGTAATATAATGTTTTTTTTTACTATGTGATTTATTTATTTATAATTAGGACAACCAGTAGTTGTTACATAATAACTAGCTCTAATAAAATATAACAGTATTATAGGCTTAAATGCACAACATTTTAAGTTGTCTAATACTCGTGCACGTATATCAAGCCTTATAGGTAACAATAGCAGTCAAACGCAGAGGTTTTACCGGCTCTACCTCGGGTAATATCGTTTGAATCAGTCCAAATCCCGACACAGTGCTACGGCGTAGCGGCGTAGAGCGGATCTCTCAGATGAGTACCTCACGAACCAGATTAATGGGACATGCTAATAACGAGAATTAGAATCAGGGTAGCTGTGCTAGAAAGAGTATTGCAAATATTCTTTTCTAGTTTTCTAAAATACTTTATTATATATACATATAATGATGAAGAAGTATTCTCAGTAAAGTGTAACAAATATATGCAGTGTTAGTTGTAAAAATTAAATGAGCGTAATCAAAAGAATCGGATAGAAACACTTTTTTAACCCTTGCCAGCATTGCTAATATTCAAATTTTCTATGAATTATAGCTAGGGTGAGAATTATCATAAACGCTTTTTCGATCTAAAATAAAATGGTTTAATACTCAGCTATCTGATTTGTGTAGAAGACATGCTTCTCTTACCTAAGTAAACAAAATCTGATGCTCAATATAGGGACAAGTTATGAAAGAAGTTTTATCTGCAATCTCAATTTACATTAATAGTAGTGTTCTTTTTATTAATATCGTTGTGTGGGAATTTTGTACAAATACTAAACTGTGATTTTATATTGTGAGTCCTAATATGTAAAAAATGTGATTAGTAAATATGTAGAGCAGGTCAATATTATAACTAGTAATTCACTATTACGCATGTATTTCACTATTATGTTGTTGTTTTTTTTTAATTTTAAATTATTAGAAAATAAATATTAAAAAAACCTAATTCCCCGAATATCTCACACAAACTAATCGCATGGCATCCCTCACCGATCAAATTATCATAAAGCAGCAAGATCAACGCTCCACAATTAGTGCTGTAGACGTTTTTATTGCCGCCCTTACAGATTGCCGAGGGAGAGCGGGGGCGCCGGGGCGGAGGTCTCGAGGGGAGAGAGGGGTAATGGGCTTTAAAATAAATATCGACGCTGCTCCGAGGAATCTGCCGGATCCGCCGAAATGTATTGGCGCGCAGTTTATCTGAGCGTTCATTCTGTACAGGATTGCTGGCTTCTCCCGAACGGCGACGGGGAGACTGGGGCTGTTTTAATTCATTACTAGCTTTGGAATGTACTGATTGCAGAAAAGGCTTTGCGTGGCTTGGGGATGACATCAGCAACGCGTTGAAGAAAAGTTTATTTGCAACTTATGATGAAGTGACGAAAAACTTATTTTGCTCGATTTGATTTAAATGAGCTTACATTTGTTTTAAATCGAAACACAAATTTATTGATGTAAATAATTATATAAATACGATCTGAAAACAATTTGCCAAATTCCGGGCATCTGCAAAAAATATTTAAGTTGTGTTCATTAAGCATTTCCATGTTATAACCCACATTATAAGAATAAAAATACCAATAGTAGTTAACAAGATTTATGAGTGGCCAAGTTCACAATAACTTCACCAATATTTCCACATTCGACCCTCCGACATTCAATACACAACAATCCCGCGGCCTGAGATTGGTCAGATTAAGGTCCTCGGGATTAAATAAAAAACGTTATTCCCGGACCCGTTCCCGTTTCACTCCAGACTCTACAAGGAGTAATCCCGGATCCTTGGGCCGCAGCAAGTCAATTAAACGCGGCACGTAAGTACAGAGTGCTGTACCGATGTATAACGTATATTTAGATAGAATTGGATTTATTTATCTTTGACTAGTGTAAGTTTACTAACAAACGTAGAAAGGGGAACGATGTCGTAATAGAATTTCAGATCTGTGAAACTTCAGAAACTATTATTATTACTGTAATTATTTATTACTTTGAGGGAACTATTACAAAACTGAGTATTTAATACAATCGATAAAGTATTAGTTTCGCACAAGCTCGGACAATATATACTTTTATATAGTTATTCGAATATTAAAATAAAACACATTGCGTCAATACCGTAATTACTCCTAAAAGTAATAAATTTACCATCGTACATTGACTTTTAATGGTACATTATGTTTCAATTTAGATATGAGAGGCTACGACAGAATCTCTGCTCATTATAATTCCAAAACTCTACGCACATGAATTTGTCATAAATGTCAAGAGCATGATATTTTATACAGTAACATAACTATTAATCCCGTCCTATATAATTGGATATAAATGGGCGAGATGAACAGCTCTACTCTGGCATTAATACTAAACCAACCCTTTTGTATGAAACACACGTTACGCACTAACAATTACTGATTAAACACGCACACATACTCAAATACGTACATATACACAAACTCTTCTTTAAGTTATCCCTATCTCATCTAATGCTATATATAATATCTCTACGCTAAACTTGTGTTGGATTACGGCGTAGTTTGTTACTAACAATAAGACTCTAACTCATAATTTTCTAAAGAAAGATACCAACTTTTGTCACATCTTTTATCCGCGAGGGTGGCAGGCGGAGGAAGGGGAAGGGCAGTTAATTTTTATCCGATCTGCGGTGCTTCAAGCCCGGGGCCACATTAAATCTTGCGTTGATTTTACGAGCAACCCTTTTAAAATGACTCCATTTAGATTGTTTTCTTTTGTCATTAAGTTTCTATCTCGCGGAAAATCGAGAGGGTTTTTGTGTAGTCTCAATGGATAATGAAAATTACTGTCTGTCGTTGTCTGCCAAATTAATTTGAAACTCTTTGACTACGTCGTAACGTCGCCTTTGTTCCGCGCTACGTGGCCTCTACGTAGCTACGCCGTAGCGCTGTAGCTATTTTCGCAGTTTGTTTGATCTTGAATTGGTAATGGTAAACTTTGACTTAAAATATTTAATTCACAACTATGTAAATGATAGAAATTAGGTGAATAATGGGATTTTAGTTATACATTCTAAGGTAATAAAAAAGGTCCTTAAAATAATCGAATGTTAGATAAATAATGATTCTTGATATTATGTCGCTTGTGGTTGTCATAGCCAAGTAATGTAGAGTTTAATTTATATTTCACTTCACAAATAATCGAGCTATCAGATCATTTAATTTTAAATGTATTGCCAATTGACATAACTAATTCATCTAATAACAATATATGATGATTGTAAAAGGATGAGGCCTTGATCGCCATTTTCAACCCTAATATTCTTTAGGCGAGTTTTTCCAATAAAAAATACACTTTAATTCCCATAAGTTTGGATTAACTCTTAACTAACACCATAACATAATATAACAAAACAGTTAGTTCCACCACACAGACGTAAGATACCGTATGTTTGTACAAACCTATAAACACAACCACTGAATAATTTCTGCTTTCTGAATGAATTAGTAGTTAATATTTAAATTTTAAATAAATCTGCGGAACCCTCGCTCGAAATTATTGTAGTTTGTAACTAGTTTTGGAACACGCATCCGAAATGAGCGTAAATCAAGTCTTCAAACGTTTCAGTCATCGTATCAGTAAGGGTTTCATTATACATAAGGGTCTCTATGGATGGGGTTAGATATATCTACCTAGCTATGGAAATATGACGCTTTTAACTTCTGTATCAATTAAAAACTTAATTTATTTATTTATTAACCAACTAATACTATTTACAGGGTCATTACCATGTTGACAATCTATGTATAAGTGTATACAATATTTGTTTAGTTTTATGACATTACTCATGTGGCTTTCGTTGTGAATCCACTCAGAGTATAATAAAATACATCAGCTTCAATTGAAATAAGGTTGAGAATGCGGAGCCCGTGCGTCAGAGGTGTTTCTTTTAATAATTTAATACTGGCGTGCTGGATAGCCAGTAACTATACATTATATTATTGTTAGAAACTAAAACGATTTGATTAAAATAAAAATAACTATCACTGGCTACAGTGATACTTTCTAAATGTGTCACCAGCCAATCTTTCAGTACGTCTGTCAATAACTAACTGCCTCGATCGGTCAAACGCTCAGTATTTAATAACAAAAGTGTCAGAAATTCTCCAACATATTTTTAATCGACTTCAAAAAGGAGGAGGTTATCAATTCGATGTGAATGTTTTTCTTTTTATTTTAACATTATTATAAATATGTAAACGTAATACATTTTTGATGCGCCAATTTGTAGGAAAACTGGTCCGATTTTGAAAATTCTTTCAGTAATAGGATGCTGCAATTTTATTCCGGGAACTCGGCATCTAGCTCGGGATTGGACTTTAATGCAGGCTAAACCGCAATCAAAAGCTTGTCATAAAATAAAGTGAAAAGAAGTCCTCTTTTAAACCAGTGTTTATTTGCATAATTCTGTCAAATTTGAATCAAATCATTACAATTTAGCAACTCAAGAATAGAGACTAATTTAGACAAGGAAGAATGAAACAAAATGAAATTATCCAAGTACATGTTTATAACCGTAATTAACACCAGATTTATCTTATAACAATGCCTGTATAATGACCCGCATTTATTTTGTAAATCTCAAGGTAGTTATGAACCTCTAACAAGTAAAGTTTCGTCATTACATAGTTCCGCCCGCGGCGCCGTTCGCAACTACGAACAAATAATTTTATTTGGAGCCACGTCTAACACAAAATGAGAACTTGCGTCTAGCCTGCGCTTAGTTGAAGTCTTATACGGGTTTAGGTAAATACTAAGTTATTTATTAATATTTAGCGAGAAATATTATTTGCTATTCATCTAGTTTTAGTAGATCTTATGTTTGAGTTTTTGTTTAACTAGGGACAACTATCTTGTTTACTTCTGCCAATAAGCAGCAGTAAATAAGTGGTAATATATTCCGGTTGGAATTATATAGAAGTGTGTGAAATTACTACGCATTATAATATATCATGAAATCGTTTCACTTAGATTTATAATGTAGTGACATACGGTTTTTTACAGTTCAACGTGCAAAATAGTCTAATAAAAAATACTTTATTTATCACGTAGGCGAACAGAGTTGCACTTATGATACGTCAAAACAATTTACAAGAATCATAATTATTATTTCTAAATAACAATTACAACCACATATATAACTACGGACAATTTAAATTAGGGATAAAATTAATAAGGAATATAAGGCAAAACAAACTAGCCTAAACTACTTCAGGTATTTATATTTATTTTAGAAGATTGAGATTTCCTCGATCCGTCATTTAGTTTTATAACAAAAATGTGTCAAGAAAAGTATTGAAGCCACAAATATGAAAGAACAGGTAAACAAGAAATATTTTAGAAGCTATAATTATAATATACCAAGGTAATTGAATTGCTTGGAATTATATCTCTATTGTTGGAAGTAGACACAATAGACTGCCGGCACAATACGCGCAAGCCGTTGCGTTCGTTACGGCGCTAATAAAACCGGCGATAAGTTAGCCTCTCAGCGGTTTACGAGTTGTTACGCGATATTGTACTCGATATACTTACTTGTAATGTTAGGGTACCGTCCTAGTATAAGATATAGATATATAGGATAGACGTAAGTATTTTCTGAATGGTAATAAGTGATCAATACCTAGGATATAGTCGCCATTATATGGCTGAAGCGAACTTGGATGTGTTGTTTGTATCAGTATCGAATTTTAATTTCTGTAATAATATGCAGTATTTTAAAGGAAATTGGAAATTATTCATAATCATATTGCTTATAGTTTTAGCCTTGATATATATACCTTTTTTCTATATTCAATAAAGCTATGAGTTAAAAGATCATTTTATAATAAGTATATTCATATAAAGTTCATATGAACGTCGCTAGTAATGTTAAGTCGATGAATCCGAGTTATACGAGAATAATTTAAAATTTAAAATCAAAGATTTTTCAGTACAAAATCCTGCAATTTTTATGACTTGTAATAAGTTGGCGCCACATCGATAATTTCTGTTGGACGTGTCCAATAGATCGGCGCTTGTTATTAGCCAACGTGCCAACGAACCGACTCTACCATCATAAAGTTAGACAGTGACATAGGTCATTAGGACTGACGCAAAGCTATCAGCTTAACAGAAAAACGTCTCAAAATTCACATAATATAATATTTATTTAGGCCACAAATAATGTCAACGAAATAAATTATAAAGTAATGTGCAAAATGCCCGAGGTTAAAATATTTCAAACACAAATCATTGTATTGTATTATAAATGCGGCCTAACAAAAGGTAAACCAATTTGAAGTTTTTAGGAATTAAAAAGTGATTAATAGTACAGGTCATACAAAATACATTTTTCAAAGTATATTTTAATCAGCATACTTATTTATTTCATTACATTGTGTAATAATTACACCTACACGCATTTCTCAATATTCCAGTTAAGGCGATCTCGTATAACCGATAACTGTACGCCAGTCCTTATTTCCATTTTTATTTTCACATAATTTGAACAATTATTTTATCAGTACAGCCACTTTCAGTGCGACACTACCCCACATCCCGGACGTAAAAGCAAATAAAACTATCGCATTAACGACATCAGCGGATATTGGCGGAGATTCCTCTTTATATTTACAACCAGAAACTTTGTTATCAGATAACAGCATTTATAGATAAGCCAATAAAAATAAGATGCGAATAAAAGATAGACATGTTTGCGAAGGAAATAGAACAAATTATTTTTTCCGGGCTCCGTGAAATTGTTGCTAAGCGGGACGCTGACGGCTGATTTTGACAGTGGTTGTTATCCGATTTTAGTCGGTGTTATTCGGTGTCGGATTATTTGTTAATTAAATACAGTTTATTATTTGCTAGTACCGTAAGTTGGTGACCAGCTCTCAATCAGTTTTATTCTGAAATTACATATTATATGTAATATGAGAAGTGGATTATTTTTATCAAACTTTCGAAAAAGGAGGAGGGACATCTTGTGTTTTTTTAAATTGTAATTGGTCTTTGTAGTTAGTTTAAATTATTTTTTACGGATTATGTAATGAAATTATTATAATGAATGTTGTTTTTAATATTTATTAATTATAACGTGTAAATATCTGTACATTTAATGAAACAAATCTAAACAAAACAAACACACATCTATCACGCATTTATCCCCGAAGCGGTATGCAGAGGCGCAACTAGGGCACACTAGCACACACTTTTCGCCAAGTGTGTTCCCATGATGTAATAGGTGGCGAGCCTATCGCCATATCCAGCACAAATACTAAACTCATGGATCACTGAGCAGGTAAAAACTCCAATATCACTTTGATTCCGACCAGGATTTTGAACTCAGGACCTCAGAGTGCTGCCGTACCGCGCACGCAGTACAACTACGCCCCCGATGCAGTCAAATCAAAACTAAAAACAAATATTTTATTTTAACTTATTATACCTATACAAAGTCCTACGATAATATTTACGGACGTCTGCATTCGCTTTATTCGGAATATCGTAGTTCCTCTAAAACGTCAAACCGCGACACTTTTCATACAAATTCAGTTTTTTATAATAAATGCAAAAGATTTTCATTTGAGCGCCGCGGACTGCGCAAATATTACGAAAATTGGATGGAATTTTTAATAGCGTTTTAAAATTCAGCTCGTTACAGATTAATAACTTGTATATTTGGATGAATAAATTTTATTGTATGATGATACAGCTCGGATAGTCAAGCCGGAATAATTGTAGCAACCGTCAAAGCATGCAATGTCTCTCTTTGATACACAGGATTGGTATTGTATTAACAATTGCAGTTTAAGCAAAAAAGAGGAAACTGATCGCTCATGTAAGGCCAGAAGCAAACGCTATCGCTTTAGGGATCAAAAATGAGGCATTAATGCAGGAAAACCTGTCAATATTCAATGAATTGGTTCAAAATATAGATATGTCATCTTTTAAACTAAAGTAAAGTAAGCTAACTGTTGTTTTGTTTGTTTTTTTTGTTGCTGACTCTACATCCAGCATCAAAACTATAAAATGCTACTTCAAGTTAACTATGACTTTTAAAGGAAATACAATATACTATAACCATTGTGCAACACGACGTCTAACACTAACCTAGTTCGCACTAACCCGGTGTCCTGTTACTAACTACATCTGGCGCCACTCGCGATTACTTACTACAGATAATTTAATGGAGATGGACTTAGTATTTCGATATTTGTTTTAGTTGAAAATAAGTCATATCAATAAGTATCAAATTATAAGTAATGTTAGAAAAACAATTTTGTTTATAATAAAAAGATTTACCACTTATTTAACGTAATTACTTTTACAAAGATTTCAACAACTGACAGGTAAGTTAATAATCAACTGCTTTACAACATAATCACTTAGTTACATTCTCTAGTAGAATTAGCAAAGTGACCACTTAATAATAAACTGTACCAGACTAGTTACTATATAGGATAAGGTACTATTTAATATACTCAATTGTAGTGGCGAAGGGTGCAATTTTCAAAAAGAGAACCCGAATTATAGGTACTAGTTATATGCAAAATTCGGTCTATAAATCGTAATGATAATTAGAATTTACATTACAAAAGGGACATTGGAAGGAAAAAATGTTAGTCACGTCTAAATATTTTTATCCTAGCTTAATAAGGTATTATGAGTCTTATGGCCTGTTTCACAATTAAGTATTTTTTTCGGTCAAATGTTTAGATGGCTAATGTAGCTTAAATATTTGATTACCCTTTAAAACATAGTTGAGAGTGGGACTGCTATATTTGGGCGCCTTATATTACACCTGTCAATAATGTTACTCGATCAAAATCAAATAATAATATAATAATAATAATACCAGACCTGTACTATATGCTGTCCCACTGTTGGGCACGGGCCTCCTCCACTACTGAGAGGGATTAGGCCTTAGTCCACCACGCTGGCCTAGTGCGGGTTGGTAGACTTCACACATCCTCGAAAATTCCTAGTAGAGAATTTCTAGGATATGCAGGTTTCCTCACGGTGTTTTCCTTCACCGTTAAAGCAAGCGATAATTCACAAAGAATAAATACATAATGTTTAGAAAAGTCAGTGGTGTGTGCCCTTGGGATTTCAACCTGCGGACATTCGTCTCGGCAGTCCGTTCCACAACCAACTAGGTTACGCATGTATCGCAAAATCAAATATTGTACAACATACTAAACGTATCAGAATGGTAAGTAAAGTTCTGTGACATGCAGGAACTTAACGTTTTGTTGTTGTTTTGCTGCTGTCTATGTTGCTTACTGTCTAGTAACTCTGTAATTCAATTATTCAACTCTATTGAAACTCTATGTTTTGCTTAAGGTTTTAATAGAGTTGAATACTCAAGACCACATACAATAGAAGCTTTGGGAAGAGGCCTTTGCCAATAGGCACACTGAGTTGAGACACATCCTATAAAGAGATCTCACCCAATTCATAGTGCAAAATAAATAAAATTAAAATCCTATGTTTTAAAGTTATGGAATAAACCAATACCCAACAGTAGGCTATGGGCTAAAAAGTAGAAAATCCTACAAGTTTCCCATCATAAAACACCGCGAAATTTCTTAACTGATTTCCATAATGAGTATATAACAAGTCGAAATTGTAATATAATGTTTTTATGGGTCCTTAAATTATTCGGTTATGTTTTTATGAGGGTCCGATATTTGACGGAGCCTCCGGGAGCTTTAAATCATCAACCTTAATTGTCGAGGGTTGTCAACGAAATTGAAGTCTAAAGTGGGTCTACTTTGTCTAGATTTTACGGCGTCTATCTCAAATATTTTTAGTAGATGGCCTTTTTATAGCTCCGTATTTTAGACGTGCGAGGGCCCGTGTAATACTGCTTTAGGGTAAAAGTGTAAGGAGAGTGACTTAATTTGTCATTTTGTTGTACTAAATTTTATTATGCTTTGAATGACGAGACGAGCTTACTGTTCATTTGATGGCAAGCGATACGACCGCCCATAAACAGTAGAAACACCATCAAATACTTTGAATTACAAAGTATTGTTTAGTATTCCACTGCGCTCGCCATCCTGAAACATGAGATGTTAAGTTTTCACTGGCTATAATGTTGTTTAAACGGGAACACAACAGTGATTACATACAGCTGCTTGGCGGCAGAAATAGATATTGCGGTGGTACCCAGGCGGACTCTCACATATGAGAGACCTACCACCAGTAAAATGTTTTTAAATGACAAATCAGTAGGTTGGGTACGAGTCGCGTCTTAATCTAAGTCTATATATAGTAATACTATATTCGTATACGCCCGAATAGCGATCATTTTATACAATTTAAAGCCCGTCATAGAGGCTGTATTATGTGTCGCGTTTCAAGATCAACCTGTATATCCGGTTTCAAATAGGCCGCCGTAATTGTGTCGACTGGCGAGGGATAACAATCTCTCTCCGTTTACAATCAGATATACTTTATATAAGTTACTGTACTATACGAGAAGTAAAATGTATGCGTCTTGATACCTCTGGCAACTACTTATTTACTCAGTTGGCTCAGCGACGCAAAATAAATTTAGGCCTCCAAAACGAGTGACTCCCAGCTATTCCTGTACTGCGCCAGCTTTTTTTTATTTTATTATTTATTTAAAACTTTATTGTACACCATAAGTGTTAAAAAACCAAAACAAATATGTATACATATGATGGAAATTCTTTAAACATCGGTGGTACAAATGGCGGTCTTATCGCTCGAGGCGCTCTCTACCAGACAACCAGCTTTCCCCAGTTACTGACTTGAAGTTGCTACAGGTCAACATCCACCACACAGCTCCAGCATTTTATGGGTCGTCCCGTCAGCGACATGTTGGTATCGTAACTATGTTCATTACTTGTTTGGTACCTGTATTTTAAAAAGTAGGCCAATAGTCTACAGGAACCCCCGGGGATTGCTCTGTCGTTTCACCGGCGAGATAGCGCGGATTATTTTGAATTGTACCGCGATGCGCGGACGCGGGGAAATGCATTGTTCGCGGGAACAGACTAATCTCTTCATCTCGAGGGTGATTGTGTTCAGATTGCCTTTTGTTTTGTTATACAATTTAGAGTTTATTATTTTAATTATTCAGTGTTTTGTTCAGATAAAATTGTGTTACAATAATTTATAAATCTGATGTGATTTCGTGTCACAAAGCTATTTATTGTTTTAACACAAAATCACAATATAAACATAAAATTATATGAAAAATTAATGAGATGAAACTCTACTTATAAATTATCGAGTTAAAAATATTACCTATAAATTTTATTCTCTTCACTTTTATAGTACTTTAAAAACTTATTTTACTCTAGAATTTTTAGAATTCAAATACCCATTGTAAACTTTATGCTCCATCTTATCCCACAACGGTGCTTACGAGCTTAAAATATAGACGCGAAGCACAGACATCCGGTTGAGTTAGAGAAATAAAACTTTAATGCCTGCAATGGTTACCGAGTGATGAGTATAACTTAAAACGCCAACTTATTTACATTCATTTTCTGATCATAAAGTCAGCCGAATATCGTACGACGTTATTAATTTGTTAGCTATATCTATACTATTATATAAAGCTGAAGAGTTTGTTTGTTTGTTTGTTTGAACGCGCTAATCTCAGGAACTATCGGTCCGAACTGAAAAATTCTTTTTGTGTTGGATAGCCCTTTGTTCGTGGAGTGCTATAGGCTATATATCATCACGCTATACCCAATAGGAGCGGAGCAGTAATGGCTAATCTCAGGAACTACCGGTCCAAACTGAAAAATTATTTTTGCGTTGGATAGCCTTTTGTTCGTGGAGTGCTATAGGCTATATATCATCACGCTATGACCAATAGGAGCAGAGCAGTAACGGCTAATCTCAGAAACTAGGAGTTTGAACTGAATAATTCTTTTTGTGTTGGATAGCCCTTTGTTCCTGGAATGCTATAGGCTATATATATCATCACTATGCCCAATAGGACGGAGCAGTAATCGCTAATCTCAGGAACTACCGGTTCGAACTGAAAAATATTTTTGTGTTGGATAGCCCTTTGTTCCTGGAGTGCTATAGGTTATATATCGTCACGCTATGACCAATAGGAGCGGAGCAGTAATGAAACATGATGCAAAACAGGAACAATTTATTAGTTTTGAGAGCTTCTGTTGCGTGCGCTGCGTAAACGGTTAAAGTTATGCAACAATAATGTATGACAGGATTGTTCCTCTTAAAAGTTCTACAAAATATATCATAAAACAAAGTCCCCGCTGCATCGGTCTGCCCGAACGTGTTAAACTTAAAAACTACCCAACGTATTAGGATAAAATTTGGTATGGAGACAGTTTGAGACCCTGGGAAGAACATAGGCTTCCGGGAAAATATATAGCGTGACTTTTATAACGGAAAACTTTAGCCCGAAAAACTTTATAACGCGGGCGGAGCCGCGGGCAAAAGCTAGTTAATAATAAAAATACCACAAAATTGTTCGTACAATTATTGAGGGACATCACCAGAAAATTCCGATGTCAGAGCGATGTATAAATATTGGAGCAATTACCCATCAATATAAAACGAAGTATTAAACAAAGATATTCAGCGCAATATCCCGTGTACACACAACACGTCTTTATCTCCAAAGGGGTAGGCAGAGATGCAACCAGGGCACCCACTTTCCGTCTGCTTTTGTTCTATGATGCGCTAACGCCTAGCGTATCGCCACATCGGCCTATATTTATTCGGTTGACGTGATCAAACGACAAAACAACTCACAATAATAATTCATTTTGAATAAAACTAAAATCCGTGCATTTGGTGGAAACTCACGAGCCCCACCGCAGTTTATCAGCTGCGTAATAAATATTATTAACGATGCAAATGCGCGAGTAATCAAATACAATACAGGTAAAACAATTAAGTTGAGCCGCTACCACTCTACCACTCTACTGGGGTTATTACGTGTCTTGCGATAGCAATAAGACATCGAATGTAAAGTAAATTTAGTGGCAAATTAGTAACTGACAATTGCTGTGAAACGTATGGTACAGATTTGGCACAAAAATTTTTCTTTTCGTGGTAGCGTTACGTTTGATATACTTTACTAATTTATATTTAATGACTAATTTATGTTTAATTTATAATTACAAACAAAATGCTCTATCTGCTGCTGTTACTGACGACAAAAAATAAGAAGACATGATGTCATAATTTTTTCCCTAAAAGAAGGTAATTAACCGACTTAAAAAAGAGAAGGTTCTCAATTCGACATGTTTTTTCACGTGTTACCTTAGAACACAGACATTTATGAACCGATTAAAAGAATTTTTTACGAATTGACTCTCATATAGTTTTCTTTTTATTTATTTCAGTTCCGTCAAGTCGTCCGCTTTTCAAAATTAAAATAAGTATTTCATCCAAGAAAACGATATTTGCCATACTTTTGTTTCTTGTTGCGTATTGTGTCTTTAATTTTATGCATCAGTAATAAAATGTTAACTCATCATAGCTTTGTCATTTCCATACGAATAAAAATTCTGACACGTTTATATCTTACCCCTTTTACATTTCTTATTTATTGAGAATTAAAAACTATCGATGTATATGTCTGAGTAAATGAATCGGCACAAATTAGCACGATTGTCTCACAGATGGAATGTGAAGACTAAGAGTCCTAAAACTTACAATCAGTTGACCCATTTGACAATAATTTCTTGCATATTTACAGTCAATTATATTACAAAATATTGCATG
>NW_023594085.1:0-16833 GCF_014839805.1 Manduca sexta
TTTTCATATTTCGAAAAAATCAACTTTTTGTTGTCGAATTCGAACTGAGAACTTCACGAGTTAATGTTATTATACACTGCTACTAAAAGCAATTTGATAAAAACAGTGATTAATTAAAATGATAAGCATCATAATATATAAAATGTAATTATAATATAAAAAAAATCTTGATAAATTCCATTAAATATTTTTATTGTAATGATTAGTATCCTTTGTTGAGTATTACTGAGTATTTATCAGTCATGAGTCAACAAGGCAAGCAGGATGCATCAGATAAAAACTAAAAGATGTTTAAAGATAGCTAAAGTACCCACTAAAAGGTATTATTGCATAATATGCTTTTCTTTAAAGCCCTTTTCTAAGAAGATGGCGTTGAGTATTCATTCCATAAATTAAGAGCTCATAAGTTACGGAGGTCTTTGTGAATTATCGCTTGCTTTAACAGTGAAGGAAAACATCGTTAGGAAATCTGCACATCTGAGAAGTTCTCTATAGGAATTTCGAGGGTGTGTGAAGTCTACCAATCCGCACTTCAGCGTGGTGGACTAAGGTCTAATCCCTCTCAGTACTGGAGGCCCGTACCCAGCCGTGGGACAGTATATAATGATACAGGGTTGATGATGAGTTACGGGCGAGAATATGTAAAGATTTATGAATTTGCTTTATAATAACAATTTAAGGTATTTTTGAGTACTTTAAACTACCAAAGTATTATTTATTAATAAGTCTATCTAATAGTGGTAGAACATTAAAATGATGTGTACTTTAACAAGAGATGCACAGAATCACGTTTAGTGGCAATCTCATTATGAAATTTATGAAATAATATTATAAAAAAAATAAACAGAGCATATGGTAGAAATGTGCCGTTTAAGTACTCTTTATATGTATTCTAATATATTATAAAGCTGAAGAGTTTGTTTGTTTGTTTGTTTGAACGCGCTAATCTCATGAATTAGTGAACCAAATATTCAATATTTTTTACTAATACGAAGCTACATAGCCTGAGTGCTATAGTACTTTGTCACGCGGGCGTATTTGCAGGAAAAGCCAAGTGTATTATAAATAGATAGCTTCTAAAAATAAGTTTATCGAGCTGTTTTGTCGGGGCTTCGTCTAAAGATTACACTGATCCGATGGAAAATGGAAATCCTATTAAAATATAAGGCAATCACTAATGTAGACCTCGATGATCGCTATTATTATTTGTAATAGCCTTACCCGTACATTTTAATGCGATCAATATAGCGGAGGGAACATTATGTGCCGGCAAAATGATTTAGTTACATAGTGCAGCAAACTATCTTTCGATTGGGTTCATATTTAACGCCGTTATAAAATTACTGCTGTAATATAAGGGCAGTGGGCCATAGAATCTAAATGAGGTTGAAATAAAACTATTTTCCGGATTTTATCGTTGTTTTTTATATTATCTTCTCTTGTCGTTTCGAAGACTTTGTAGTCTTCATGGTCATAGAAAAGTCGTGAACAATCTCTTAAATGGCAGCTTTACCTTGATTTATTTAATAGTCAATACATAAAATATGTACTTCAATGGCGAAGGGTCCACATAACACGATTACTGCTGGCTTTTCTTTGTGTAGAAGTTATATAGAGTATAATTATTAGAACGATTTGCAGACCGCATATATGCATATAAGTACCTATATGTTGTCGAGTTCTCTTTCGGAGATTTTCACCTTTTGCCTCTCATGAACTTGAGATTTTGCTCGAAGTGAATTGATTTATTTATACAGCTCTTAAACTCTGACGAGGTCTGGCTTCTCTCATTTAGTTTCACTTAAAGTAAGCCGTAAAGCTGTTGGTCCTTTGCCCGATCTTTCACCGGTCATGTCGGATTACTGTTTCATCGGATAATGAGAATGAAAAGAAAAAGAGTGCGCATGCGTATTGCGCACACACTTGTGCACTAACTTATCCTGCGTCTTGTCCGCTGTAGCCTGAATTCATGTTTAGAATCTATTTATTTACGTACCTTATTTTTAAAGGTTTTACCTAAAACAATTCATATTGATATTTTGTTTTAAAGACTATATGACTATTGTCTTTTAATATTGCAGCACAATCTATTTGTTTTGTTAAAACAATAAAATTAGGTAGTCTTACAACTAATCTTATCAAATTTCTGATTTGTATTACTGATTTAGTAATGACGAGCAAAGTGCTGCAAATCAATAACACATGACTATATGAATTGGCACCGCACTAGGCTAGCGTGGTGGACTAAGGCGAAACCCGTCTCAGTAGTAGAGGAGGCCCGTGCCCAACAGTGGGACAATATATAATACAGGGCTGATATTATTATATGGATTGGAGTTGATTTGACTTACGTTTATACAGGGTTATTTTGATCTTGCGTTGCTAAATTATACCATATACTAATCGTGACAATAACATTTTACGATAAGGTGCTCGAACCGTAGATGTAAAAAAAAGTGTAAGTTTTGACCAAAATAATATCAGTAAAAAGAAAATTAATTTTACACGTCCTAATGCCACTACTCATGGTCTAAAAGAACTAATCGCAGTGGAAACGACATGCTGCTAGTAAGAAATAAATTTTACGTACTAAACTACACAATGATCAAACAATCAGAAAAGCAAAAATGATTTTTAACAAATACTCATTGTTCGTGGATGATTTTTGGCACATTGCTAGCAGAGATAAAGAATATGTGACGTCATAATAACCCTGTAAAATATTACAATACTTAATTTCACTGCTATGTTAAAATTAAATCCAATACAATACCTTAAAATATTTGTATAACAACACAAATTTCCAAAGTAATTCAATATAAACAATTCACACACAGATCCTAAACAAAATTTTAACCAACGAGTATAACACTTTATAAATCAAGTTTCAATTAAATTCAATATGACGCACTTAATTTCACAATGGCTAACAATTTTTTTTATAAAATCACAACACCACGTCTTTTCAATGAAATCGATAATTAACTTCTTATCACGACAATGTTCGGTAAAGTACCGATGTTCAATGATATTATATTAAGATAGGCTATCTGATATTCAATTAACTTCGTATTGCATGCGGTTCCGCCCGCGTTAAAAACATCCTTGGATGCAAATCACAATCTACCAGGATAGTAGCCTATATTTTAATCTTAGATATGTGCCAAAATTCTATACCAATCCATTTAGCGGTTTTTTAAATGACTTCTAACAAACATCTTCAAAAACTTTCGCATCTAAAATGGAAGGTAATGGATTAGTTTCCTATATTTTATTTTTACATAATTATATTTACAGAATAGTATACGAAAAAGAAATTCTTATGTGTAAACAGTAACAAAATTAGTTGAAAAATTAAAGAGTTATACAAATTTGAAATATTGTTGGGACCAAAAGTGGGTACGTAGTGAGGTTATTGCACTGTCCTTTTCTCACTCGTGTAGCCTTATGGCCAGTAGCCCTGGGTGACGTGATGATGTTATTATTACTGTAATTTAACAGCTTTCCGCCAAATTTCAAAGCTTTATAACTTATTTATTATTGCGTGGATATTGGTAATTCATTTTCCGATAGATTTTAGATGCCATACAGATTTGATAAATTTACTATAAAAAGTCGTCAACTACCCAATTGATATCAATGACTTACTTATTATAAAAAAGAAATCAACATAAATTATATGGCTGCGAAATTTAAGAAAGTTCTCAAAGTTTATGATTTACCTATATTTGCGCGTTAACTTTAAACAAACAACTAATTAAGTGAACATCGTCAAGCACATACAAGATACGCTTGTTTAGACGTATCAACTATCTAACATTACTATCGCCTACGACTTAGGTAATGAAACTCAACAGAACTGAAGTCATGTGTGAATAATTAGATCATAACAAAACCTTTGTTGCGGACTAAAAGAAACGATATTTTAAGTTTCCGTATTATTTTTTCCATTGTTATTTACCAGCGGGATCACGGATTTTTCCAACACAATATATTATGCTAACTGTCAAAACAATGAGACGTGAAACAAATATTTGCAGATTACACAAGCATTTTATTCGTTGGCTCTCGTACCAGCCTTCCGATTAATATCCGCTTTCATGTTTACTGCACCAAGGCTGTCATCAATATTTATAATATTAATTACTAAGAGTTGCTCGCGGCTTGGCCTGCGAGAATATCTGTTACAAAAGTGCTTAAATCACTGAAGCTATCCGTAGCGCCATCGGAGCAATGCGATCGGGAGAAAATTACCCTGATAAAATATAGTCTATATACGAATTAAGGACACGGTATATCCGGATGCAGAATTTCATTTAAATCAGTTCAGCGGTTACTAAGTTTATTTCGAACAAACATTCAAACATTATGACAAAATTTTGCTTTTATGATATTAGTAAGATAATATTAGAAATTTATTTCCCTATTGCGTTTATTCCACTTCCAAGCAGCTGTCTTTGCCATTTCATTCATGTTGTAGAATCGAGTTAACTCAGTTTACAAAACCGCTTTCTTTTATTTTATGTATGAAAAGCGTAAACGACGTGTTACCTAACCTGAGAGTCAAACCCGGAACCTTTAAGTCCATAACTTATATGTTTCTATAATGTAATATAATAATATACTATCCCTGTATTACATATCGCTCATTACTGAGCTGATGCCTTCCTTACTTTTGACAGGATTCTTAGTCCACCACGCTAGCCTAGCGTAGTTAGCAGACTTCACATACCTTCGAATCTCTAATGGAGAATTCTCGGTTACGCTGGTTTCCGCATGATTTCTTTCACATTTAAGCAAACGATAAATGATTAACAATACACACGTATCTTTGAAAAGTCAGAGGTGTGCCTTGGGTTTTGAACCTGCGGACATCTGTCTCGGCAGTCCGTTCCACTCCCAACTAGACTCGCACTTTGAAAAGTATTAGCCAATATTATTTTAGGCGTGTAATGTAAGTTTGACTATGGGGATTTTTTTTATACTAGCTCTAATTTAGAAGTTCTTTGTGAGGTGTTGGTAAGTTTCTAGCCATATTCATATTGAATTATGTTTTTATTTAAGAAGCATTGTCGTGGTTGTTGAATTGTCCTCTTTTGCTATAATCAAAAGATTTTGTAATATCCATAGCCGCAGTAACTTATCTGAGACACTTAATATCAATATAATTATTTGTTTGATACTGAGGATGCATTATCTTATCCTGGTACATTCTTCAAAGGAATACTGATAAGATTTTGAGTGGATAATAAATTTTGATAATCTTTATATTTATACAGTAATTAGTATTGGAACTATTTATATAGATGACATTTATCACAAAAGTATGTATTTAAAATCTACATATACATATATCGTATTTCATCATATTTTTAGCCGGGAATCGTCCACTGTTGGACATAGGCCTCTCCATTGATCGCCATAGGGATCGGTTCTGCCACTGGCAAACTAGCACTTAACAACTTTAACGATTGTACAAAGGCGTCTTGGCTACGGCTTCTAGTCTTGATCTATTTGTATGTCAAAATGTAACTCGTCCTGCGTTTATATGTCAGCTTAAAAATATGTAAACAAAAAAATATTTTCATAGGTTTTTTTTACACACAGTAACCCTACTGCTACTGATGGTAAGCGAGGTAGGGTTCACGTAGAAAGTCGACTGACGAGAAGTGATAGCACTCGCCAGTTGACACAATAATGCCGGCCTGTGTGAACCGGATATACTCAAGCTGATTCCCTAATGGCACACACTTACGTGGACCATGGCGGGTTTTACATATCGTTTACGGTGGTCGCTATTTGAGCCGATATACAAAATATATCCTACCATTAGTGAAATTTTCCGTACCCGACACAACATATAGGTACTGACATACATAAATGTGATCTACATATTCTAATGGTAATTGGATTTTACACAAATAACGAAAGGAAAGCCGGTAAGAATCAGACTATATGAACTTCTCTAGTTATAAAATCAATACTTAAACAACACGAACCTGCAGACAGTATATGCGTCATCAGGCTTTCAAAAGTTCCAGAGTTCCTTTGTAGGTAACGCGTATTCAAACTAAATCTATTAGTGGACGTTCCCAGAACTATAATAACATAGTTATATAGCAATGCAGATAGCCTAGTTACGGCGATAGCCTAGTTGGGTGCTGAACGGAACGCCAAGATGAATGTCCGCAGATTCAAATCTCAAGGGCACACACCTCTGACTTTTCTGAAATCATGTGTGTATTCTCTGAATTCATCGTTCGCTTTAACGGTGAAGGAAAACATCGTGAGGAAACCTGCACACCTGAGAAGTTCTCTATAGGAATTTCTCAGATGTGCAGGTTTTCTCACGATGTTTTCCTTCACCGTTAAAGCGAACGAACGAAGCGCACTAGGCCAGCGTGGTGGACTAAGGCCTAATCCCTCTCAGTAGTAGAGGAAGCCCGTGCTTAGCAGTGGGCAAGTATATAATACAGGGCTGATATTATTATTATTATAGCAAAGCAGTGGCGAAGGGCAAAATTTCCTGAGAGCAAACCCGACACTACATAATATAGGTAAATGCATGAATGCGGTCTGTAAATCTTACTAATGATAATTAGTCTTTAAGTCAATTACGAAGGGGAAGCCGGCAGGAATCGAGTTATATGAACCCTTCACCACTGTAGCAAAGCATATCTCAAACATACCTTACCCTGTTCCAATCTACATAATATTGAAACAAACGTATAATTGCAAATATTTACCTGCGTATTTTTTTAATACGGGTAAAATAATGTGACTTCCCTGCATCTGATGTAGTAGGGTTCAATAGAATAACGACTGACGAGAGATGATTACCCCTCTGCAGTGGACACAATTACGCCGTCCTGTTGGCACTGGAAACACAGGCTAATCCCGGATCCCGACATATTTACGTCGGCCAGTACGGCGGGTTTTAATACCTTGTGTGTGGTCGCTATCCAGCCAGATATAAAATATGTCCTACCACTAGCAAACAGCACTACACTTGTGTGGATATAAAGTAGGTAGGTAGAAATAGCATAAATATATATTCATATATTTTTATCGTTGTTCCGCTCGTAGCATCAGTGGCGAAGAATGCAATATTCCGAAAGGAAAGCCGACATGTACATAGGTACTAATAATATGTATAAATGCGGTCTACATATCGTTCTAATGATAATTCGATTTTACATAATTATGAAAGGGAAGCCGGCAAGAATCAGGTTACATCGACCCTTCGCTACTGCGTGGCAATATCTTTAACCGAAATAAAATCCTACAGGAGCGGTGTAGTTAAAATCTGTCTGAGAAGGAAGCATGTCGTTATATCAAAACATACTTTCTAATAAGTCATATCAATTTGATTTGTTACTACTTGAAAGAAATCAACAAACACTTTAGCATTTATTGCTACTACTACCTGTGTCCCGCGGCTTCACCCGCATGGAAATTAGTAAGTGACAAAGTTTTTCCGGCGTAAATCCCGACCCACGTAATTTATTACAACCACGCCACCTCTTCAACAATGTTCGTTATATTTCAATTAAAATAAAAACGGTACATACTGTTAACCAAAACTATCCTCAAGAAATACACTATTTTTTAGTAAAAACCGTACAAAAATCCATTCAGTCGATTTTGAGAAAATCAATCACATACAGACAAACAGCTTTTGGGGACATTGTTTTATAATATGTACAGATATATTCACCAACAATCTTCAGTTAATTGGACTACTTCGTGATTTATTAATACACAACACACTCAACAAAATACCACAACAACTTTGTTTTTGCAAAAAAGGTCGAAATATGATACTTAGAAAATTTAAGAAATATAATAGGCTAAGGAGCTTATTTGCTCATTATATATTTAATATCCTTGTCGATATTTGAAGCGGCTTTTATGACCTTTATTTAATAACACAAATAACAAATTGAGTTCTTTATTAGTTAGTTTGAGCTTTGAGATATACATTTTAATAACAATGAATATAGTAATTAAAGATATATTTAATAACATTAAAAACTGTAAATAAAGTTTTTTTATACGATATTTCATAAATCATCCCATATTAATTTTAGATATTGAAGAAATCAAGTGATGTAGATATATCTCATACATTTATTCGTAAAGTGAGACTGCTGAAAATATCAACCGTGAATCCGTAGATAAACTATTTTAATCCAATACAAAATTTTATCTTCAATTAATATTAGATAACCAAGTTAAGCAGTAACTTATGAATGAAGCTTATTGCACTATTTTGTTCAACAGCTAGTCGGTTGTCGTAGGCGTCGTTGCGCGCTACGTTACACTCAGCTACGTCGCTACGCCGGTTAGACGTGTAGCAGCCGCTACGAATTTTTGTGTCCGAGTCGCGGCGCGTTCGAAAGTGAATTAAGCTAAATATACTTAATTGTGAAGTTTGATGAATAGTAATTGTGTATAATTTGTATAAATCAGAGGTAGATTATCTATATGTATAAAATGTTCAAAAAATTGTTTATCGTATTAAAATAATCGTATAAAAATTTATGTTTCTAGTCTTAAACTATATGTGTTGCATATATTTGTAGGAATACCTGTTCAAAATAAGAATTTCTAACACTAAAATGCTATAGTGGAAGTGTTTTATAATAAAAATAAAATGATAATGTACGAAAAAAGTATTTGTGCTAAAGGGACAACTCCGATTATTTAAAATAACTACAAAATGACCCAAACCCCCCCTCAGTATAATCCGGAACAAAAGTTATGGGACTATTTCAACATGGATATGCCAACTGAAGCTTTGAACTCTACCGAGTGTGCGGACGTGATGCCTGCGCCGGAGCATGGCTTTGTGGTGGGAATGTACAGTGCTTTATTAGTGGTGGGGGCTGTGGGGAATGCTGGGGTCTTCGCTTCCCTGGTCAGATCAAGGCGGAGGAAATCCAGAGTCAATCTGTTGATGACTCACTTGGTTGTCGCTGACTTGATTGTCACCTTTATTGTTATACCACTCGAGGTGAGTTTATTTTTTCACTTTGTTAGTCTTTTTTATATGAGCACAGTATAGTGACTAAGCACCTGAATGACGAGAGATGATTACTCCTCGGCAGTGGACACTATTATGCCGGCCCGTTGCAACTGGTCACCTTATGTGCGATGGTCTATCAGGGCGGATATAAAATATATCCACCACCAAAAGTCTATTTTCATCATAATTAGGTTACTAATGAGGTTCTAAATTGGTTTCCTCAATCTCTCTCACTCAATGTTCGTACCGTTTTTTGTTATAATTTGTACATTTCTATTACACTTAGGAACATGAATATTTTCGGCGAAATGGACACACAAGATGCGCCGCTGCTCATTCCTTTTATTTAATAGGCGTCATCGTATAATGTTTTTACGAGTATTGAAGTATTAAAACTTATGTAAGCCACAGCGTAATTACCAATAAAAAGTAATCTATTTTATTGTACAGAAATTTCCATATCCATATTCAATAAATAACTATATTATATATTAATAGAATATTCACTTATAATACAATTATTAGTTTGTGTTTAGGCTCTTAAACAGCTATGATACAATTATCATAGCTGTTGATGAGCCTAAACACATATTTCAATGTGTTGAGAAAATTGCTATTATTCAAATATAATACTGCCAAATACAAATATTTCAAAGTCAACTATTCTCCTTAATAAATGAGTACTATTTACATTAGCGGTGTAATACGCTTAGCGAAGGATAACATTAAGTTAAATTGTGAATTACACTCTTACAAATACACATTCAATCATCTATTAATTTAGCAATTGTTTTGTCTTTGACAACAATAAATACCCACCTATTTATCACACGAGCAGGCAGGGTTGTAACTAGTATGAATCCCTCCTACCTAATTTCGGCCACGGTGGCGAATCTCAACGGCAATCAGTCACATACGCAGGAGATATTGTAGTGCACAAGTGTGTGCGCAATCCACAGGTGGACTCTCTATTCTTTCACTTCATAGTCCGGTGAGACGGAAAATCCGACATGACCGGAGAAAGATCAGACGCAGGACCAACAGCTTTACGAGGTGCAGGGTATCACACCGCCAACTTCCTGACCCGGAGCTGCGACTGAGTAATTTTTAAGATGGAAAAACCCAGTCACAATTATTTTAACCCAACCCGGGATTCGAACCCAGGACCTCAGCGCGGTAGTCGTACTTGTACCGTGTACAATTACCACAATGCCACCGACCCAGTCAACTAGTATACCAACTTTTCACCAAGTATTTCATGTCTTATGTGATAGGGAACAAGCCTCACAATACCAGGCAAAAATCCAGATTCCGCTGTAGAAAAACCTAATTTATCACTTTGCCCGACCCGGGATTCAAATCCGAGACCTCAACGCGATAGCCGTATATATGTAGTAAAACTACGTCGCTGAAGCAGTCAGATGGAAACAAATAGCGATTAGTTTAAACAATGATTGGCAACATTTGCCATTAGGATTATAATAAGTAATCTGAGCGTGTTGGAAATGCGAATTGAATTATTACAAGTTTGACAATGAACGGCTTACGAATTAGGGCTTAGCTTTCCATTCGTATTTCGAGCTTTCGTCCTTCAAACTCCTGCCTTTGGTTTCCTTATTCAGAACCACCGACAATTAAATTAAATCAAATATTTAAAAAAATAATTATTGTCATTAGTATATTAGTACATTAGGCTATGAAACATGGAGTTTGAATTCGATTTACAGACGAAGCGAGACAAAACATCGTGTAACTGGGCCAGACGTTTATAGCATTTATTAGTAAGGCATATAAACATTAAACCGGATTAACAAGTTAGATTATCGCAATTAATAGTCAATGTTGAGTTTCAAAGACTCGTTTGAAGGGCGATGTATTAATACACACTGTGGTCAAATTAGTTCGGCGACTATAGACGTTATTTAGATAATTGACTAACAACACTTACACACTTTGAACTTAGGTACATGTGTACTGTTTGACCCTTTTTGTATTCGATATAATGCGTTCGGGTAAGATCGGATACGGAGTAGAATCGTATAACGTAGAAATACCACGGAGCTGTAATTATTTTTTAGTTTAAGCTACATAAGCGAATACAATAAGCGGCGATAGCCTAGTTGGGTGTGGAACGGACTGCCAAGACGAATGTCCGCAGGTTCAAATCCCAAGGGCACACACCTCTGACTTTTCTAAAATCATGTGTGTATTCTTTGTGAATTTATCGTTCGCTTTAACGGTGAAGGAAAACATCGTGAGGAAATTTGCACATCTGAGAAGTTCTCTATAGGAATTTCGAAGGTGTGTGAAGTCTACCAATCCGCACTAGGCCAGCGTGGTGGACTAAGGCCTAATCCCTCTCTGTAGTAGAGGAGGCCCGTGCTCAGCAGTGGGCAAGTATATAATACAGGGCTGATATTATTATTATTATTATTAAGCTACATATGCGGAAAGGCTGGTTCTTTTTACCCTACCCTATATACCGCAGTTGATTGTATGAACAAGAATAGGTGTGCTGTGTGCAATGAAACAAAAAAGGTGGATCACTCTTCTTAACATTGATCGTGTGGACCTTATCGTACTAGCTTTAAAAACGTTATTAAAACGAAGTTCGAACTTACCCTACGAACGTCCGATCTTTCCCAAAGGTTTTAATTTTTAAAGAGATATTACCTATTTTTTAGCTTACACGGAGACAATTGAAAGATGATTCAATTATCACATAGTTATAATAATAACTAGTGTAATGTATAAAATGCAGGTCTGACTTAAGAATTTTATACAAAAAAATTTGCGGCGCTCCTCGACTTACCGAAAAACCTTTAGATATGACCTGAATGCACATTTATATATTTTGTTCACGAAAATTTAATATAATGCATGGTTAATGATATCCCTACCGATTCATGTACGGGTAAATTAAAAGACATTACGCCTTCCCTAATGTAAGTGAGTGATAGAATATATAATATATCGTCTATGAACTTTAAATATTTTTATTATGGCCAAGACCGTGATGTATTTTTTTAAACTTTTACATTGAAGATGCTCATTTATATAATATAGCAATTATAAATAGTTCACCAATATACTTGAAAGAAATGTCCATTTCGTAATTGTTGTTTGTCTAGGAAATATTTCAAAATTGACATAGATAAATACAAACATGGATCTAAAGCAACGAGGTGCCAGAGTCTGCGCGTTGCCTTTGCCGGAGAACCTTTGCTCATATATTTTCATTTAATTCCGTTGTTTTCTCAGAACGTAACCTGTCTTACGCGAATTTTCTTAATTGGATCCAATTAACAATGTATTATGTATTATATTACATTGGCAACCATATAACCCGATTCCTGACGGCCTTCTTTTATGTATAATTAATGTCTTTTTTTTGCTTTGTATCACAAGACGAGCTTGCCGTTCGTCTGATTATGAGCGAAACCACCGCCCATAAACAGTAGAAACACCATCCAATACCTTGAATTACAAAGTATTGTTTGGTATTCCACTGCTCTCGCCGTCCTGAGACATGAGATGTTAAGTCTTATTATGTCCAGTGGTTACACTAGCTACAATGTCCTTCAAAGCGGAACACAACAGTGACTACACATTGCTGCTTGGCGGCAGAAATAGACATAGCGGTGGTACTTACCCAGGCGGACTCTCACATATGAGACACCTACCACCAGTGTATTACGTAGAATTTAATTGTTATTAGAACAATTTGTAGACCGCATTCAAGGATATAGCGAAGCGATAGCCTAGTTGGTTGTGGAACGGACTGACGAACGGACGGAGACAAATGTCCGCAGGTTCAAATCCCAAGGGCACACACCTCTGATTTTTCTAAAAAATATGTGTGTATTCTTTGTGAATTATCGCTTGCTTTAACGGTGAAGGAAAACATCGTGAGGAAACCTGCATACCTGCGAAGTTCTCTATAGGAATTTCGAGGGTGTGTGAAGTCTACCAATCCGCACTAGGCCAACGTGGTGGACTATGGCCTAATCCCTCTCAGTAGTAGAGAAGGCCCATGCTCAGCAGTGGGCAAGTATATAATACAGGGCTGATATTATTATTCAAGGATATTAGTACGTATATATTGTATCGGGTTGTCTTTAAGAAAATGTCACCTTTCTCCCCTGCTATATTAACTTACGTTCATGTATCTGTTTCGTAGAACTGTAAATTTCGTCATTTTTTGCTCATTAAATCATTTATGTGACTAATTGTTGTACGTTCCTTGGCTTCAATAAACATGTGCTATTTCTTTCTCTCTCTCACACATAGGCTCGCGTTTTATCCACGAAAAGGTAGGTAGACTACACCAACTTTTCGCCACGTACATTATCATCCATGAGGTGACAGGGTGAAAGTTATTTTTTTGTAATTTGTTTATTTACTTTACAAGATGTTGTTAATACTTCTATATTTCATTACTGCATATAGAATTAATCGTACTTTTATCTTGCATTGTCAAGACACTTACACGCTTAAAATATTGGTTCTGGAATGGTAATTGACTTTTGACCAGTGGGATCAGTCGAGCAGCCGTTTACTTGATGATAAGCCTCACGATTGCTTATAAACAGTAGCATTTTTTTTGTTATGCGTACACGGTAAAGCGACCCTATTATACCTCATGACGGCATGATGATGGTGATGATGATACGCTGTTCATCTCTGCATAGTCTGTTTCGTGTTTCTTTCCCTGCTTAAGACGTTTACAGCACGGTCATAATATGATCCGGGTATGTAGATAGATTAATATTTTTAAAATAAATAGATATTTTTCATACGAACTAAATATTTGCGGGTTCGTTATATCTTGATAAAACTTTATCTATATTCTTATGTGAGTAGAATTTGTCGCTAAGCAACAAAGGACTTTGAGTCTGGCTAAACTACTTATATTACCTTGATGGGTTTCGGGTGCCTGAAAAACCTTGAACATGAGAGGGTTAATAAAACCTATCTTTGTTAGGCCGTGAAGGAAAGGCGAAACTATTATTTATAATATAAAAGGTATACACCATTTATGTTTCAACAGACATAAAGAGTGTTATTATAATACAATGTGATAAAAGAAATGGAGAGTATTAATATTAATGTAAAACTAGACGTTGCTCGCGGTTTCGCCCGCGTGTCAAGTCCTACTCGGTACAGAAGTCTCCAGTATCCACAGGCCATATCTATAAACTTCTTTCATTCAAAATGTAAGAAAACTCTAAAATAATGATAAAATCGATTAAATCATTCTCAAGTTATGGTGTAACTAAGCGAAATAGAGATTCACTTTTAGATATAAACTTGCAGTGTAGATTTAATTTAGGATTATAATTGGCTAGAACTGTGTCAAAGTAATCTTGCCTAATTATTCCCTACTACATGAAAGTTACTTTATTAGGTATCCTTGAGCACAGTGATTGGATAGATCACAGAATATTAGCGCCTTGAAAGCTTATTAATTAAAGCACAAAATATGGTGACATCAAAACTCGTTCATTTCAATAAATTCTACCAAAATTGAGGTAGTATCCAGCAAATTGTTTTTATTTTATAACTAGCTTTTGCTCGTAGCTCCGCCGGCGTTAGTTTTTCCGGGGATATTAATCTGCTTTATATTTCTTATGTTCTTTGTTCTTTCCTATGTCCTTCCTAGGGCGTCAAATTGTCTCCACACCAAATTTTCATTTTAGTTTTTAAATTTATCGCGTTCAGATACTCTCGGCGGGGGATTTGTTTTAAAACATTTAAGGATGATTATAATATGCGAAATTGTCTATCTATGTGTTAATTTTATACAAATCCATTCCACGGATTTTGTTTACTTCTTATCTTTAAATTATCTTATTTATATAACGAGTAGACAGTTAAATTGCTGTTCGTAAGTAATTTGTAACACGTGTTAGTAAAGTAGATTGATTATGTTGCTATAAGAAACATTACAGGCGCACGAATCTTGAATTGGGGTAGAAAAAGGAACATCAAATAACAATTTATGTTTATCTAACGTAGAAAATGTATGTTATTTCATCATTAGTAAATAAGTCCGCGACGGGGATTGAGATGAAATTTCGGATGTGTTTTTTTCTTAGTTCCCGCCCGAGTCTTCGCATTAAACACACTTTTTTGACCTTGGACTCATAGTTACCTAGCTACGCCACGAGCCTCTCATTTGTTTAATGAGTTGATTCTTGAAATTACCAATTACAGTGGTACTAAATACTAATCATAGATATTTTTTGTTTCAGATTGGTTGGAGAACCACGAACGCCTGGCTGGCTGGCAATTTAGCTTGTAAAATTTTCTTGGTCCTTCGAGCCTTCGGATTGTATTTATCATCTAATGTTTTAGTCTGCATTTCTGTTGATAGGTGAGTGTGTTATTTATTTATTTTATTGCTTTGAATGATGAGACTAACTTACCCTGATAGTAAACAATACGACGGCCCATAAATAGTAGAAACATCGTACAATGAAAAATGAAAAATGAAAATGAAAAATATTTATTTCGTTCAACATATAGTAAACACATGAGGAAAAGATTGGGGCCTCCTAGTAGGCATAAAAAATGCCTGTGTCAGGAGATCCCGCTCTCACATATGCGATATACATTAATAATTATGTTGACTGAAAAGTGCACTCCTACAATAATATTATTCAAAGTTATATGTTTGTATGAATGTGTATGTGTGTGTATGTGAACGTGTGTGTATGAGAGTGTGCGTGTGTGTGTGCCTGTGTTTATATATCTATATATATATATATATATATATATACATACATACATATAATACTATAGAAAATAGGGCAAAACAACCCAAACAAACCTAAAGTTCCAGACTTCGGTCCAACCAAATGCAACTTTCATATTCATTGTTATACAGCATATTTGGAAATAAGTGATTCGGCTTCATCATGTGTCATAGCTTTTAACCAATTTGTTAAAGTTATTTTACATTTATAAAGTTCAAGGGGATATATATTTAAAACCTTGTTTATTTCATTATACAAACGTGCTGAAAGATTAATAAATTGACGGCTAGCAAATACAGTCCTACATACAGGTTGGGGCACTACATAATAATTCCTTCTACGGCTTAAAGGAGAAGGATCAAAGCTCGTAACTTTATGCAATTTTAATATGGCAAATAAAATATATAGTTTCCTAACGGATAGTTAATTACAGGATGTATATAGATCAATTGTAGGGAATCTAAATGGTTTAAAATACATTACTTTAAGGAGGCATCTTTGTCCTCTTTCCCCATCCAAGAACACAGTCTTATTAGCACTACCCCAAATAGGTAAGCAGTAACTAATAATAGATTGTGCTAGAGAAATATATATCTGGTTCAACAGGGTTGTCGTTGCGATATGCCTTAGCCTTTTAAAGATCGGTATGAGTTTTCTAATCCTGCTGTTTACATGCTCAATATGCATATACCAGGAAAGGCGTTGATCTAGAAAGACACCTAAATATTTTATATAAGGGACCTTCTCTATTTGGGTACAATTACAACGAATCCCACTATCAGACATACATTCATGTAGCCGTAATTTAAGTTGAGGTTCCGGTTGGGTACTATTATACTTAGAGAAGCATATGTATTTAGTTTTAGATGTATTTAATGTAAGCAGATTTCTTTTTAGCCATAAATATATCTTTCGCATACCTAATTCGGCTTTATTAAAAACTGAATCCCAGGAGCTGTCCGAGAAAAATAAAACGGTATCATCTGCATAAGAAAAAATTTGGCCTCCTTCAATATTAAGATTGAGTAGATCATTAATATAGACCAA
>NW_023594086.1:0-16830 GCF_014839805.1 Manduca sexta
GGGTTCATTACCGATAGCGGTTCGGTGCATGGAATGTGACGAATTATCGATCGGTACAAAGCGCATTGTTGCGTGTGTCGCGAAATTAATGACGAATCGATTTGCAATTTGTAGTTTATAAGTGAGAATAGGTTGGTCGGCTGGTCCCCGACTGAGTGAAAACAGTAGTAACACCATACATAACTCGATAAAGTATTGTGAACAAAACAAAGGCATATACACTTGGGACCGTAGACATAATGCCTTTTCTTTATCTTAATTTAGGAGCTTGGTCGTAATTTTACGACTATGTCGCTCCATACGTCTACTTTTACGGATCTTAATTCACTTTTCAATATATCAAATATGACTTTATTAAAATCCTACCCCCTTCCGACGTAGGATCGACAAAAACTATTTATGATGCCCACATTGAAACCCAAATTCTGAGGTCCACTTCGCACACTCCGACAAAACATGATATACGTTTCTCTGACCACAGTCGCAGCAATTGATATTTTAAAATGCCTTTATACAAACGCAACTATAAAACAAAGAAATGTGTGGGAAACGATAGGTCTTTCGCTCGGATATGACATTCCCAAGATTCCATGTAGAAAACCATCTTGGCTACGGCTCCTGGACACGTAAACGACCGTTCCACTCACCATCTATCATGCATGCATTAATTAGCAAAATACAAGCAGTTCATCAAACTGTTCGCATCAAATTTATTATTAGCATAAGTCAACTCAGTATAGGATTATATTAAAATACAACTAATTTATGGATTTTGTTACGGTTTTTATATTATATTTTTCCTAATATAGGAGTTATTTGAAACAATCTACATTTCATTTACTTTTAAAACCTGTACGGACTATACATGTTGCATCCTACAAAATGTCCTGAAACATTGGTTAAGTCTAATAGTGTTCAGATATAATGTTCTTTAACTTGACATACCAGTTCTCTACAATGCACATTACTATTAAAATCCATATTAATTGTATTATGGTATCAAGACAGATTCGCATACGAGAGTGTTCAAAAATGTCCTTCAAAATGCAACAGCTTTGCAACTAAACTGTTATTGTTTTAATAAATCGGAATTTCAATTAGAACTTAGACTTTCTTAAATAATTGGTATTTGTTTGCGGCTCTTTCTCCGTTAAACCCTTTACGAAATAACTGTAATTTAAAAATAAAACTGCTTTATCATAATTTCCTATTACCATGATTTTTAGAATCGGTCCAATAACTACAAAGCTGATCACGTACAAACAAACTCTTATGTATAAGTGTAGATGAATGGAGTGTCTATTAATAAATTATATAGCGTCTGACGCTAGGCACGTGGAAATCTCATGATAATCACGAACGAATCCATTGTCTATGTGCCATTAACATAAACTCGTTGGTTTGCGTCCACGCCAGGTGTGTACGTATAGGAAGATTTCGCTGGACATTGGTTAATGACATTAAAAAAACTATTTGTAATATCATAAGGCATATTCATCTAATTCGTGAACATTGCAAAGAAATTCTGGGACCGTTGTCCACTTTAAAGAAGTAAAAGGAAACTGAAATGGTTTTTGAATTTAAAACGCAAACCAACTCTTCTACCTCACTATAATTTGTGGATGACTGTAACATGATGTTAAATCGGCACTTCAGAATATACAGCGTGGCTCTATTAAAACAAAAAATTAATATTCATCTAAATAAATTAACCATAATATTATTCAGAAAAACAAACAAAATGTAAATAAAGAATACATTGTTTCTGAAAAATTCTTTTGTTCAGATCTCTCAATTTCACACAATGTAATTAATGGAGGTAATTAAGTAGCTTTCATATATTTGTTTAATTTTTATTTTCGTTAATGAATATGATAAGTTGAGACGAAACTACAATCCTCTATGTCTGCATCCTATCCATCCAAATATCTATAGCGCTTCGTCTCTATTTTGCCTTTCAAAACCCAGCGTTTCACATGATGGGAGATACATCATTGTTCAGTTTAATAATATGCTTACTGAGTGACGTAAGCATAATATTATTGTGATGTATTGTCAGTTGTTAGTAAATATAATATGTAGGTGGCCGACGTCATGGCACGTTCGTTGGGCGTGGTAACTATCTTGTCACGTTTTACTGTGCATCTGATTATGGTTGGAAGCAAAACGTTTCATTACAAAAATTTTGAACGCTAATTGAAGTATTAGTGAATTTAGGAAGACCCAATTACGTCTAGTTTTATGACATTCCGTTTATTTGGTGTTGTTATATTGATTAAAATTAAACTATATTTCGGATTTTATTGAGAAATCTTTACGTTGTTGTATTGTATACTGGTATGGGGTTAATTAGACGACAAATGTATATATTTTAAATGATCAATAGCCATTACGATATTTTTATGTAACTGATGATCCAATAGTGGTGCACGCCACGCATGCTCTTAAGTAGTGAATACTACCATAAACTTTAAACATCAATGTCTTAGAACTGAAATTGGCTCGTCATTGTATAATACTATTTAATATCGTATCAGTATTAATATTGGTTACAAAACTCTTTCAATTTGAAACACAAAACTTCAGAAGTGTTTGCACACTCCTATTGGGCGCCATAGATAAGCGGTCACGGTATGGTTGTAGATTATAACGCGTCCTACCATGTATTAAACTACACGGCACACAATAATTTATTACATATATCCCAATTTGTTATGTATGTCTGATTACGCCATAGTTTTGTGACCGTATAATTATTCTAGTTAGATAAGCCGTTTTCAGTTTCCCTAAGAAGTCATCCGAATTCAACTCACAGATTTTCAAGGAAAATTAGCGAAATGCGCGAAGCAATCGCCCTCTCAAGGCGTTGTTCGTATTCGTTAAACCTTCGCTCACCAAGTCAAATGTAAATTACATGAGATTCCGTAGTGAGAAATCGCTAATAGGTAGCTAATTATTGTCTTTTGGACTCAAATTCTATATGACCGTAGATTTGTCTACTATTAATGATATTTGTTATTGTTTTTTCCTTTTATACTATAGAAAATCTATTCGAATTAGTCCCTCGCCTGACTGTAAGCGCCACTGCCACAAAAATAGAATAACTACACTGCACAGTGCACAGTATTGCAATAGTCATGTTTAGAATCGATATTAATTTTCATAATGCCGAATAATTACACCAGCACAACGTCCTCCAAACCCAAGCAAGTTTAGTAAAAGAACACGGCTGCATAGAAAAAAACAGGTGACATGACGTCTATAGCCGTTCGCTAAAAAAAGTCAGAATTGAGACCTTCAATGTCCTATGGTTAGAGGAAGTGAGACAACAATAGACAGTTTGGAACAAAAGGCTGTAATACTGTTCAGATATCAGTGACACGTGCGCTATCGATTGTGAAATGCTTTCGAGAATGATTGATTTTTCGACTCTGACCTTGCGATTGGGTATTTACATAATGAGAGACCTTCGCAGAGAATAATGATGACAAAAAATATATTGTATGTAAACATTTAGAATGGGGTATGTTATGTTTCAAGGAAATTTTTCGCTTTTATGACATAATTTTAGTCGAACTATTTTTTTATACAAAAGAAAGGTACACATCTCAGGTGTATTGACTTGCGGCAGGCGACCAGTCGCAATAATTAAGCAATTTTTTTGTGCGACACATTTATATAGGGTGTTGCAATTGCGACGAGCACACAATAGACGATAAAGACATGGCCCTAGTATTGCACAACTAACCTGATTCTTTATCCCGTATCCCGTAATTTAATTCCAAAGGTGTTATATAATATTGATGTCATCTAGGTGCAAGATTCTAATGATAAATTGAGATCGATATTGCTACCTACTATTATGACATTAGTACTGAGTATTCTGCGTCATTCGGAAAAAGGAAGAAATTAATTTTGATTGTGTTGTTTTTACCGTATGACAAAGTAATTCTACTGCACCTGATGGTAAATGCGGTCAGATAGAGTAGATTGACGAGATATTATTCTTCGCCAGTCGAGGTAATTATGCCGGCCTATTTAAAATTGGATGTACTCAGGCTCATCTCTGAACGCGACCTACTACGTTGGGTTTTATACCTTGTGAACGGTGGTCGCCCTCCAACCCGATACGAATATTCTTCAACCATCACATTGCAGACTTCCGTAGTTATAGTAATGTTTGTGTCGTGTATTTCAGGGTTTCGTGCCGGGCATGTTCGGCGTGTCGCACGGCGCGCTGCAGTTCATGGCATACGAGGAGATGAAGAACAGGTACAACCAGTACAGGAACCTGCCCATCGACATTAAACTGGTGAGTCACTATTGACCGATGATGAGTATTATTTGGGTTTTAAAGTATAAGTAGTCGTTAGGATTTATATTCTGTGACACGTTGGGACCTGATGGTAAGAATAGTGTAACTCAAATATAATTGAAAAGATACAGACGATCTTTGGACGGTAGCCGTGTACGCTGGGTGACGTCTGAAGGCGTTTCTTTATACCTGTTTTAGTTTACTAGATATTTGAATAGTCCCGTTTATTGTGAAATGAGCCAGTTTATGATTGTGCACTGGTCCGGTGGTGGCGCAGACGTCGCTGGAGTACCTGACGTTCGCGGCGGTGTCGAAGCTGCTGGCGGCGGGCGCGACGTACCCGTACCAGGTGGTGCGCGCGCGGCTGCAGCACCGCGGCGCGCGCTACCGCGGCGCGTGGCACTGCGTGCGCGACACCTGGAGGTACGAGCGCCTGCGCGGCTTCTACAAGGGGCTCGCGCCCTACCTGCTGCACGTCACGCCCAACATATGTCTCGTCATGCTCATTTGGGAGAAATTCACCAACAACGACTGAACCGCGTCCGCGTCCGCGTCCGCGCCACACGTCTGCGACTCTGATGGGATTTATTCTTAGGTTATGTGTTTGGCGACAGATTTTTTGTGTTTTCTAGTTTTGTGCTTTACCTTGACTGAATAACGGCCGTTTTGTGACTGCGTAAAAAATTATAGATGATGCAATATTCAATTCAAAATGACGATAAGTAGAAATGTGGTGGAGATTTTATTTCAGAATCTCTTAAAAAGTCTGTTTGAAAAATCTAAAACAACGTCAATGTAGGTCATTAAATCAAAGAACAATTTAAAATATCCATCTAACTATCTCCCTCGCACGCATACATCATAAAGTAGTGGCGTCACACTCCGCCATGCAACCTTGTTCTGTTATTCGGTACTAAATTAAACTTCAATAATTGTTTCTAAGTGATTTTTCATTGAATAGATATAATAAAAATATTTTAGATGTTATATAACTTATCATACTAATATTGAAGAAAGAATTAACTACCCTATTAAAAGTTTAAACAGAAAAAATCCTTTAAATGTATATCTTATGATGAATTCTTTAAAAACAATATAATGTTGATCTATTCATCTAACGTTCTTTCTATGGAATGTTTGACTAATGTAAGTGATTAGTGTGTAAGCGGAATCTAATTTATTAATTAATCTAATTTATTTATGTCTTTGTTTTGCATTTTTGTGTTTTGATGATGACTTGAACTTGTCATGTTTTTTTAATATTTATAGTTATGACATTATGACATTCGCACCGTCAATGGACACTTTGGCACAGGTTCAAAGTTTAATGGAAATAGTGTTTGCATCATAGGTTAAAATTATATTGTATTTGACAAAAAATATTGTATAACAATACATTAGTGTCTAGGTGTTTCTATGTGACAGTCAGTAATACCAACGGAAAAATGACGTAACAGTTTTGGAAAATATAATTGACATTAAAACGCAGTTTCAAAACAGAAACGGAAGATATTTTTGGAGTGGTGTGAAACGACTGGAGCAGCGACAAGCTTTGGACCCTGTACGGATGGTCGAGCCACGAGCCGGCATTCTAAATTCGTGGGTTTATTCGCTAGATAAGAAAGACCGTAAAATATTCAGTAAAAGTTTGTATTGCTGACTGTATATAAAAATAAAATAACAATTTGTAAAAATCTAGTCTCCACGGCATATGTTGTGTTTTCTTTTTGTTTACAGACAATAACCTTAATCAACGATATATCCCATCAGATCGCGGCTGATTTTATTTTACAAAGCTGGCAACACCGCAAGGTTGTCAAGCGTAGCACAATTTAGTTATAATTTGAATATTTTGTGATAGTAGGATATGTACTTATTATAATTCGTGTTGGTGTCTTTCTTCTAAGTATTTTATAATCAAAAGACACTTTCTAAACGATACATGTGTGGTGAGACGTTAGGTTCACACAACTTTGTTCCAATCTGCACATGGTTTAAAGTACATTTTCGATTGAAGCAAAGTTGTTTAAAATGCTTGATGTTATGTACCCCCGCCTGTATGTTAAGATCAAAATCAATATGCAAAAATATTAAATATATAATCTCATTTCATCCTCAGCAAATCGTAGTACAATCACGCACACATTCGCATACATTTGATTCATAAGCGTAAATTATGTAGGTTTGAGTATTTATTGTCTTTTCGAAAAAAAAATAGTTGTCTTTGACGTACGAGTGAAACTAGTACTGTCAGTTTGACGTTAAATGTCATTTTATTATTACAATCGGGCTTGTATGGGGTTGCTAGCGGTGAAAAACATGCGTCTCTTGTAGAAAAAATCTACCAAAGAGCCACGTTTTTTGGCAACCCCGCGTAATTTGTTATTCATCACGTTTTAAGTAATACTAGAGTAATTAGGTTTTAAAATTGTAGATGTGTTATTGTATGAAGCCTGACGCGTTCTGGCCGAAAACATGTTGAAAATATCGAAAAAAATATATACCAAAACGAAATGTGATGAGTTTTGAAAAAAAAACTAAATACAAATTGTTTGACAGTTAGTTTTATGTAGGGACGCTTTGTGACAGGACGCTGTTTATATTATGTAATATAAATAAAACAAATATTTTTCTGAATTGCAGTATATTTTTTTATAATTTCTCTTTGTGACCATAATGAGTTGTTTGAAGATTTATTACTAAATTGTTTAAAGGTTTGCCAGTAATCAAAACTCCCATCCCAATTTTTTGTTCATTACTAAAACAAAAACTTTTTGGAAAATAAAATCATTTTTCACAGTTAATCTAAGAATGATAATATTGAGGTTATAAATAGCCTGCTGTCACAAAGTTGCCGCGACGTGGGGTGGCGTTAGTTGATTATATTCGGTGGCTGGCCACCATATCAATTTTAAGACGTAATATTATTATATTTTTATAATTATCAATAGTTAAAGTTCCACTGTTTCGACTCGCCTATTCAATTTGTGTAATCAATAAATGATAGCAAATTGATTGGCTGTTTGTTTTATTTCGGAAATATGGTGGATATAGACTTCGTCTCAATACCGGATTGTCTCAAAACAGTATTGGAAAATGAACTTTATTTATGTGGCATAAAGTATTTTTATATTATATTTAATATATAAATTACGAATCAATTTAAAATTTATGCAATGTAAAAAGTACTCTATGCCGCGTGGTTTTTTTAATACAGAGGCGATGTGGTGTTGAGGCGATATGTATGCGTCAACTTAAACACTATAATCGTAGTCCTTTTTAAACAATTGTAGAGAAACAAATATGAACTTTATGAAACATATATTTGAGTTTTCTCACACACGATGAATAAGAAAGTTCAGTTTTACACGTTCTTGAAGCCCGTTCAGATCGGCCTCGCCAAACTACGACAATGTTGACATCCATCCCGATCGAGGTTGAAACAATCATTTTATACTCAAATTACTTTTATTTACTTTCATCTAGTATAACTAGTATATATCTTATCTAGTATACTTAAATTGAAATTTATAATTATTGTCTAGTTTGGCAAGTCCATAGGCTTTTAACACGCGTTGATTTTTACGCCTTTTATGTCGATAATAAATAAATAAAAATTACAACACTATATTTTAATATTATGTACTATACAACACGCGTTAAATGCCAACCTGAATGTGGCTTTATATGTACAGTATCAGACACATCAAATTATTGAAGATGCTTATATATCCTATATATTTATATATGTATATGTGAAAAAGGTAAGTACAACATACAGTATTGTAATGTATTTTTTATATATGTAATACATTGCGATGTCAATTTAAAAATTCGATGAGGGACAAATGGAAAGTTTTCTTTGCTAATCAAAATTGGCATAACCTGCTATACACACTGAAAATTCTTAGGAAACGATAGTACATACACCTAGGCACGGATCTTGAGCGCTACATAATTACTAATTTCATGGAGGGACGTAATATACTTGCGTAATGTCAAAGACTGCGAGGTGGTCCAACGACAATCAAATTTCTTTTTTATTGGCATAACAAAGTGACCACACTGCATCTGATGGTAAGTAGAGTAGGGTCCAAATAGAGTATTAATTGATGAGAGATGTTTGTCCTTTGCTTGTCACAATTATGCCGGCCTGTTTGAAACCAGTTATACTCAGGCTGGGGTGAAAGCGACACTTACGTAGGCCACTTTGGCACCTATTGTAGGGTGGTCGCTATCCGGGCGGGTACGACTATTCTACCACAAGCAAAAATATAAAGTTTTAAATAGCTTTTCCCACTGTTTACTGATCTTTATATTTTTCAGATTCAAAGTCAGTACTCAAGATACGTGCCTCAAATTCTATGTAATAAAAATATATTATATTGCTTTCATAATAAATAAAACCGCAATATGCAACCATTTGTCTCGCATCGACATCGCGCTAGTTTCGACATTACAAGTGCAACCGTTCCGCAGGTACGAGGGCTGTCGCGGATTCTACAAGGGTCTGAAGCCGAGCCTGGTCCGCGTGGTGCCTGCGACCATGGTCACCTTCCTCACATACGAGAACGTGTCGCACTATATGCTCAAACGCTCTGAGCTAAACGCTTCTTACGCCGGCACGTAGAGCTTACATTTGATAGCTCAGGGTCGCCTTGACTAAATCAGTGTGGATGCGAAAGGGAATAAAAATAAAAGTAAAAGGGAAAGGGAAGTTAGAATATATGTCACAATGATATCCCTGGGTGAGACTAATTGACTTCTTTTGTGACATTTTGTTTTATACATATATAAAAACAGCACGTTGTTTCTGCTTTTGGAAATTTGTTAAAACTTTTCGATAAACAAATGTCGCATAAGTCAATTAGCCTTTTACCAGTCATAAAATTACCAAAGGTGAGACGTACTTGCTGTAGAAGCATGTCAAAAAACGAGTTAAGTATATTATTATTAGCGATATGAGATTATTTATTCCTTTTTGTTTATCTCTAAATTATTATTTTCCTATTTCCAATTTTAACTACCCGACAGATAATATATCGTCTAGTCGGTAACATGTTTTGAGTTAGGTAGAAAAAATATCACAATATTAAATCAAGCTTGTATTAAAAATACATTGTACAAATAATGCCATCACTTTTATATCCTTTCATAAACAGTACTTTTTTATTTAAATCAGATGTAGTCTTATATTTTAAAATTAAGATTTAATATAGAGTATTTTAATAATTCAACAACTGGTAATATATAGAGCGTCTGGTATTGAAATAAACAAAGCAAATAGATAGTAATACTTGCACAAATTTTATCAATCTGTCGAAACAGACGGCAACTGTGTGACCACTGCCTGCCTTTTCTGCACGTTCGTCGCATTGTGCAGAAATCATCTAATCCAAATCTGTGACGTGGGACTATCAGAATTCAAGGAAAGACAACCACCACTCGAGCTTCCTTTATCTCTTTCACACATATGACAGTATTTAAAGGATGGGTAACGTTCAGGTATATCACAGAGAATGCAACCGCCTTACTGCAGAGTACTGCCATATTGGCCACAATTCTACAGTAATATTATCAGCATTTTAATTATTATAATTAATTATAGAATTTTCACTTGTATTCTTAGACAGAATATGACCTACTTCCGATTACTATAAACAATTCAAAGCGATAATTTCGGATCGATTTCAAGAATTGATCAAAATCGGTCATACATAATCTTGTCGAAGAACTTATTCTGATTGGTTCATTTTTGTTATCGATCCGCATTCATATCGTTTACAACAATTGACCGGTAATGGTAGAGAAAAACGTGCAAAAAGCTGTAAAATTCAAATGAAATCAAAACGTTCCCTTTAATATGTAGGACACTTTTCAATTTCATAAATTATAATTTTGACTTTATTTTAGTTTAGTCTTTAGTTTTAGTGCGTGCCTAATTTTTTTTGAAATTAAAAGGAGAGGTTACGGAGTTAAGCCTTGAGTTTACAATGGAATATAGATGTTATATGGTGAAATATTTCATCATTTTATAATAGTATTTTGAGTATGTTTGTTTAATTGATACATATTTTAATGCATGCGATATTTACTTATAATATTACTAACTATGGTATGGACTTTGGACGTCCTAGGTGGCGTAGTTGTATTGCGAAACGACTACTGCGCTGAGGCCCTGGGTTCGAATCCGAGATCCGAGAAAATATTTGGATTTTCTATTCAGTATCAGGCCGGAGTCTGGATTATATACCAAATATGGCTATAAGCTCGCAGCATGGTATGTAACGCAAGTAGCAAAGCAGGACACTAGTCACCTCTGCCTACCCCCTGGGGGATTAAAGGCGTGCATGTATTTATGTAAATTAAGGTAATTTTAAATTTCCATATATCGTAGAGGGTTTGTGTGTGTACAACGGGTTGAACCTCGCATTGAATATAATTTTGTATGACCCGAAATTTGTTTTGAGTTTGAGTTTCCCTCATATTTGGCGTCCGGAGCACAGGACTTTTACTTTGCGATCAATTTCAATAAACGATCAGTACTTTCGGACCAATAGTAAAATGAACCAATCAGAATTAAGTATGCTTAACATGCTTACGAATGACTCACTGATTGTTCTGAAGTATTGGTATTGTTTATTGAAATTTGCCTTTAGTGTGGCGTCAGAACTATGTTGATTGTTAATTACGTAATTTATTAAGTTCTTTATGTATTTTCGCTTTTATGTAGTTTAGTGATATGTATTTAGAATATAGTTTTGAATGCCGTTAAATGTGCGTATTTGAGTTATGAGTGGATTTATTTAATGTTATAAAATTCAAGAAATAAAATTTTAAGTGACGCGTTTAGTGCGATATTAAAACCTTTTAGTTTTTATAATTTCTTTTTTCATAGTCTTTTAAGAAAATTTAAACAGTATTCACACTGTTATGCTGCATCAGACAAAATACCTGCTCGTCTTGTCAATTTATAATATATAATTAAAGAATACTTAGCAAAAAAATTGTTTTAACGAACGAAATTGATACGTATGCTTTGAAATGCATTGTTCTTTTTATGGATCATTTGGTTCCCATGCTTTAATACATCACATCAAGTTATTACAAACTTAGTTCCTGTTAGTTATAATTATTGGTATAACACATCATTTGGCGCCGCAAGAACAACTACGGCATTATAATTGACTGGCACAGAAAAAAACGTTAAGATTTCCTAATGATTGAGTTTGATTAATGGTTTAGCTATAGTGAATGATTGTTAACCTTTTACGTGCGTAGATTTATTTTTCAAGTATAAAAGCTTTTTCATGGTTGTAAAACGTCTTATAATTTGTTTTTTTGGTCATTCTTTCAATGGTAGATTCAATCATGTTTGGATTAAATTAGAAAATAAACCATGTAATATGCCGTCTATTATAGAGAATGTTCATTTCGATATTGGAAAATCATGTATGTTTTGTTGTGGATGACATTAGTAACAAAATTTTATTATAATCTGGAATATTTCGTTTTAATCTCCGACTGAATTGAAAATAGGCTAGGCAATTTTATTAAACATTATTTACCTTCATTTGTCATTGCTAAAATAAATTTTAAAAATCTTACTATTCTAAACGCTACTAATTCTTAATTTGGAACATAATATGAAGAAACATAATTGAAAATTGTCTATTACTGAGTAAAACAATAAAGTGGGATTTGTGGTTATTTATAACATACCTTTTACTGGGAATTGTATCTAAAAAAATGAATTTGAATGAATTCATTCACATATATCTTAACCAGTATTATTGTACTCAATATTAGTTTGGGATGTATCTAAATGTTTCCAATATAGTGTTATTAAAATATTTTAAGTGCCTCCTAATGTTTGATTATTATTAAAGTGGATGCTCTAAGCATTGCGAGTTGAATTCTTCGATAGGTCGTTCGATTGTTGCACATGTAAGTAGTATGTCTAAAGCTTGTTTCGTTATTAAATGAGTAGAATGGGATGCATTGTGTTTTATTTAATATCAAATAAGTACCTTATATATCGGTATATTGTACATATATAAATGAATAGAGTACCACACTTGTAGAAACCCCATGAAATCCACAAAAAAATGGGAATGTAAATTGTTGCTATGTATTGTTCTTGATGATAAACCCTAGTTATTTATATGGATTTATTATATAATGGGTCGCTCCGAATTTGCCTATGAAAGTAGATAAGATTGCGTACTTCAGAGGAGAAAGTGCTGTAAAATCTAAGTTGATTAAAATGCAATATTTTTATGTACAGTGATTATTGAAACTTCATATTATACTTACTGTGTTTCTCGCGGCTTCCCTGCGTGAAAAGTCTCTCTGTTATAATCTCAGAACAATGACAAGGGTTACAATCTATATATTGCGACGCGCCATATCCTAGCCGATGACATCGGGCGTTTCCGAAGTATCTTGCGCGCGCGCAGGCTGGCAGAAGAGAAGATATTCACGCGGCGACTATTCTATTATTCTTTTTGGTTGAACGTTGTCAAAAAAATGTCTAAAATTGTATTCTGTAATTATTTTTCTAATATAATGTTTACTGTGAAAAGAGCGTTTTAACATTCAGAAGTGGGATTACACAAATGCATAATTTGAAGTTACCTTGAATCCGAATGTAAAAGAACTATCTGAATAAATCTGTGATGAATCATTGAATGCCAAAATAAAATTACCAGATTCTCAGATTTTAGTTACCATGGCAAACGTCTACGTCTGTTGAAGTAAATATGTTGGAAATGCATATGGAATTGATGTCTGTACATTACTACGATTCACGACATTCATAACAAAAACTTCGTTATGCCTGCTGCTTGAATCACTGGAGAGGTGTTTTCTTAGAAACTAAATCATTGGAGACAGGAATGACTGGAGTCATGTGAAGTCAAATCAGTGGCGCAACACTTCAGGCTGACAAAGCGAACGTGCGTAACTGTTTATTTTATTTAATCTGTCTGACTGTGGCCGTGAGCCTTTTGATCATATTCTGTCTGTAGCCATGACCATTCTGATCATATTCTGTCTGTAACCATGAGCATTCTGATCATATTATGTCCGTAGTCATGAGCATTCTGATCATACTCTTTCTGTAGCCATGAGCATTCTGATCATATTCTGTTTGTGATCATGAGCCTTCTGATCATATTCTGTCCGTAGCCATGAGCATTCTGATTAGTGTTACTAGGTCCTATTTGTTTAAAATCGGGCAACAGGTAAAACAAATCGGGATCCAGGTTAAAGGTCGAAACACAAAAAAAATACTGCAAGTCATGCTAATGTTGGTTTTCATTGCAATTTCTGTTTTAACATCGAATCATAGATCACGGTACAGTCGCGTCTCTAAACAACAGAACAAAAAAAACTATACCTACAGGGCTAGTGATGTGATGTGTTGTTTATTTTTTGATAATAATGTCTTTTGATAAATTTATTGATTTTGACATTTAATTCCCAATCAGTCGCAAATCGGGACGCGTCTCCAGAACTCTGATAACCGGGATATTCCGCGCACATCGAGACACCTGGTAACACTACGTCAGAACATACTCTGTCTGATTTGACTGCTTTATTTTACTGATCTGCTTCATTAATTCTGTTATACTTAATTTCTTTTCTGTTTTTCTATGTCTGTTTCTGGTTTAGTGTTTATATTTATATTATAATTATAAATTAAACATGGAAAGCTTACAGTCTGACATAAAGAGATTAAGCTACAATATACGGCAGGAGTAATATTATGTGATTTGTGGTATACGAGGTTCCAAAATCCAGTCAACTGTGTTGATGTATAAATGCAATTTAGGAAAACAGAGTAAAGAAAATAAGACAGAGCAAACGTTGTTGTTTAGAAATGTAATATAATAATATAATATAACATACATATCTTTGTTCCAGATACCCTCACTGATCTGGTTTGGAGCATGATAAAAAACTATTCTGTCTGTACTATGGATAAATTGAAAAGCACTGGCTTATTAATTGAAATGTTTGGTATTCTTATATAGCACTTACGCAATGGCTCTGAAAAATTGATGCTCTCTAAGTATACTAATAAGGTACAATATATGAGCAATATTTCTGCGAATGAATAAAGGTGCAATATGGTGACTCTAAAATGGTATACTGGATTGTGTTGCCGTACTAGTTGTAACACTCAGCTAGGGTAAACCTTCGCTCACTTTTTTTTAAACAGTGGAATGGTAATCTGAGATTGCAAAAACATTTGTATTTGGGTCGTAAACATTTGTAGTTATAGAAATATTTTAACAGTGGTTTTGTCGAGCAGACATGTACAAGGAATTCATGTCATGATGATACTTGGAAGATGGATGTTTCTGATTTTAGTGGGTCATTAGAAGCTGATGTTTTAATCAAATAGTTAAAAAAGTATGTTTAGAGTTCAGTTATTGCATTTTTATATATGTAATTATATGGCGAAAATTACAAGTAGTGTTATAATAATAAAAAAGTTGAAACATATTCGGTAGAAGTAGCGACGGATGTGTGCTTCAGTATCGATACTATTTACGGAGCCCAATTTACGGAATGTAAAATTGACATTACCGAAAATTATGTACAAATCCTGGTTCCGATGAGTTGCCAACATTGTGTAATGCATATGAAAATTGCTGTAGTTGTTTTATTCCATGTTGGCCATGTTCTCTGTGCTGGTTGTTTATATAAAGGAACATACACGTGTAGCTAACGCTGTACTTGAGTAGTGTAATTGTAAATCACATGTCTCCACATCGGCTTCGATCGCCAGTGACAGTTTTTATAAACACTGGGGTAACGGTTAAGCTGCTGGTTCTCTTAGTTGAATCTGGTCCAGTGTCTTGGTTATGCCTGCGATATAGAATCACTTTAGCGAGGACTTTATAGATATTTGACATCAAGTTGTAGACCTATAGTTATTTATTCAAACTGTTAAGATTTATAGTCTTCTTAGTGTTTCTTATATTTAAATAATATCCCATTTAGAAGTGTCTTGACACGCGTGGCTTAACTGACTATTCGACTCATAGTTACGGGGTAGGCTGCGCTTTCAATTGGTTTTCTGTTATAACAAACGAAAGTTTTGAAGATCCGAGATCTCTGTCGTCTTTTTAGTTGTTTCGTCCGATTTGATCTTGAATGTTGCTATGCTCTCTGAGTCCGTCATTCATCGAACATATTCAGAGATTGGTGAGAGAGCCCAGAAGCAGTTTCTGTATCATTTTTCACACGTGAATAACCACTGCCACAGTTTACAAAGCTACGAATCTAGACTTGCTCAATTTAAAATCAGTTTTCTTGAATAAAGACGCGAGATGGCAGATATCATTTTTTATTTTACAAAATGGGTTAACGGTGACATTGATAACTCTGTTTTGTTAATGAAACTTAATTTTGCTGATTCTCGTTCTGGCAACCGTCTCCATAACAGAGTGACTTTCAACTTGCCAACACGGCGAATCAATTATAGTCATCACTTGCCTTTGTGGCGAATGTATCAGTCCACAATAATATGCTTCAAGAAATTTGTATTTTAGCGGTAAAGTACCTCAGATTAAGAAACTTGGAATAATAAATTCTGTCCCTAATTTGTGACTTCAACTAATTCGTTATTACTAATTCAAACACAATGTAACTTGTTTCCTAATTTACTTTTATTGCATGTAGAGTTCACTTCTCGAAAGTCGTGCACCCAGTTCTGTTGCTAATGTATCCGTTCTTAATTTGGAGTCTGTACATCTTATGTTATCGATTAGGTTAGAAGAGCTATAATAAAAAAAATATATTGTTCTTATCAATCTTCTTGTGTAGTCGTATAATAGTAATTGTTGTCCACTGACTTGAAATTAATTCATATTCTAAGACCTCAGTCAATAACTATGTGAGGGTCGGTGTTAATAATGTCCCTGTTCTCGATGAGAAGTTCATGGCTGATGGTCTCTGCACCTGGAGTTTTATTTGACTACTTTTATTTGTCAGAGATTGTCTCCGGTACCGGTTCTTTAATGGTCGGATCTGTTGTTTCTGTAGTATTTCTGCATGTGTATAATTTTGGATGCATTTAGTAGCTTTGATAAAGACTCTCGTATTGTGGTTTCTATTATGCTGTTTTTATCCTTTATGCTGGGGATCTAATCTCTTTTCGCTGTCTGTATTTTCCCGTCTTTTTCTTAATGCCTCTGGTCGTTTGAATGCATTTTTCTGTGTTTATAATCTGGAAGGATGGCAATCTTCCGCATGTTAGTTTTAAATATTTTATTAATTTCAGTTATGACTTTTCTAACGCTTGCCTTTATGCTGTGTTACTTGTAAACCATTTGATTAATTGATTTGATTGAGTTGGTTTATGTTGCGTATGCTTATTTATATGTATGAATCTTGTGCTGATAAGTCCTTATTGTGTTTTTTATCTTGTGTGTTAACTTCCTTTGCGACTTAAGTTCTAGTTGTGCTTCTCATTCCTTTTATTTGCTGCTGTCTTACTAATT
>NW_023594087.1:0-16877 GCF_014839805.1 Manduca sexta
AACGTAAACTGTCTGCCGCCGTATTAAACTCTAAATATCCTTGCAATTTGACAAGCACCAGACAAGCTACTTATATTTAGCAAGAAAATACACCACAATACACTCACTGGTCACACCCATACACTCGATCCACGAGCGTCATCTTGCACATCTCCAACTCCTCGTACACCACGGACCTGTCCTTCACGCAGTTGCACACCTTCGGATTCTGCGTGTGTACCATATCTTCGGAGAGCTGCGGGTTTCCCTGGTTATTGGTAAATAAAATAAACATTTATACATAAATGGCCTGACAAATCCCTATGCTCCGCTGTGGTTCAGAACCGGCGAGTGGGTTCCGGATCTTCGAGCCGCGAATGGTAGAGAACTCGCGGTCCGAAGGTCCGGCTCGCACTTGGCTCGGTTATTTTCGCTTCAAGTTCGCTGTATCTCTTCAAGTTTGAAGCTTGTGATAACGTTTATGATAAAGCAAAAGAAAACAAAAGAAAAAGTTCTTTGTGTCGGTATACAGGGTGTTGCAGAATGGTGGTATCAACAGTGATCTATATATTAATATGTGAAACAAAAACTTTGTATTCCTTTTACGAAAATTACGCGAACGGGAGTACACAATTAAAGTGTATATGAAGGAGTGCAGAAAGATATAATATAACCACTTTTTAAGCATATTGCGTGCACGGCAAAGTGATATGGTATTCTCAAAAATCGAGCAGAGGAGGGCAGAATAATTTAATTTAGGTATAATATGTGTAAAAAAATATATTAAATTTGACAGCCGAATTTTAACCACTGGACGACCACTAGTCGTTAGCCTGTAATGGGATACTAATCTAATAATCAGACAAATTAATTTAATAATTTTTGTACTAATTCAATTATATTGAATTTATTCGAAATATAACTTCAAATATTTATGATACACCTTTGAGCGGCTTGGCTATCAATCTACTATGTCAACAATGGTATGAATCTATATTAAAAAATTAAATATATTATTTACATCGCTATGTCACATAATAATTGAAAAATAAATCAATTTTCCTTTTCTAACGTTACCAATAAACTTCAAATCATCCCCTAACGTCAAATTATTATTGATACCCTCTTTCAGCAACACACTGTATACACTTTCAAATTATAATTTATATCCATATCCATCATATTATCACCATCACCCAAAAAAGTGCAGCGTATAAAAATATCAAAGCGAAACTTACTTATAGCATTTGTTCTTGTCATGTCTGAACAAAAGCGGTTGGCATATCTTCAACACGAAGCTCCACGTCTCCAAGGAGTCGACGGTCGTCTTCGAAAACTTACCCTCCATGTCTTCTAACTCCTCTCCACAGACAACCTCAGGGACCCCTGACTGTCCACACTAACGTTTGACTTGCATCCACTTTCGGTCGACTTGTATCCGCTTTCGGCCGATTTGTATCCGTCGGAGTAATCACTCCTCTGACTTAAGTTTAAGTCTTTCAGCTCGGGCGTCACCGAACCCCGGCTGATACTTCTGTCGTCTTTTGATGGCGACATGTCGTACTCGACCAATCCTTTATCCTGACTGCTGTCATCCATCAAATCGCCTTGTTTTATCTCATTTATAACAGATTGCAGGAATTTCTCATCGCTTGTAGTGTCATCTTTTATAGCAAGTTCTTCATAAAGTTTTATATCTATAGGAGAGTCGTAGAGACTGTCTGTTTTGATGATTTCTTTCCAAATTCTCTAAAGTTGAGTCCTCGTCGAACATGTCAAGTATTTCTTCATCATTAGGGTCTATTTCGTATTCAAATGAGTCGATAACAGGTTGAAGTTTTTGAACTGTGACAGGTTTTGCGCTTGGGCTGGGCGTTGAGTGACAGTCTTAAAGCTGTCTTTGAATTGACCAAGAGGCTTGTCCGAAGGCAGCGGTATATCTTTTATCTTCAATTTATCATCAACTTTCGGACTAGATGTGCTGTTTTTATCGTCATTGTCCAAGGACCAACTGTCACAAACTAAATAATCGCTCAAGTTTACATTGGTCTCTTTCGTATCCTTTTCAGTGGGTTCTTTAGTTGCAGATTTTAAAACCTTTGTAACATCTTTCCCTTTCTTCTCATCTTTGTCTTTAGATTTCTTTTCATCTCTATGTTTGTCCTTATCTCTATTTCTTTCTTTATCATCTTTCCTATGCGAATGGCGCCTATCATATTTGTCACTTCTTCTCTTGTCACTTTTGCTGCGGTGTTCGCGTTCAGAGGATTTCTGTCTCTATCTTGTTCGTCTTTCTTTCTCTGGAACGGATTGTCGTATCCAGGCAACAGCTTTTGGTAATCAAATTTGAACTCCCTACCTTCTGCTTTAGCCTTTTTTGCTTCGAGTATAATTTCATCAACTTTTGCCGGGTCTGTAAAATTCAAGTTATTTATAACTAACTAATAAGTACCATTATAATACAACTAAGATATCGAACTTACTAAAATTTTTTTTTGTAAATAATTAAATGAATAAACAGAAAATATTGTTTATAAATGAATTCTTTAGTTTTACAAACTAAAAATGTGAAATGTTGGTAAATTTATATTCACTACTACATGCTAAAACAAGAAGAACTACTATAATAATGAGGCTGTGAGAACCAGAATGGCCAAATGTCACTTTAGAAATATTTGCTTAATTAAACTGTTACTTTGCTATAATTGTATATCCTATTTGTGAGATGATATTTCTCTTTATTACAAGGATCTATATTCAATTTTTTTGCACAAATTTAGTTATATATTATATCACATAATGCTGTTTTAAGTAAAAAAATTGCAATAATCCCGAGAGACAAAAAAGGGGAAACCACGACATATTCATTGCAATTTTTTAATATTATTTCGACATAAGTAAAAATTTACATAGGACCTTGTAATCATGACCCAGCAATTTGTTAATACACTTAATTGAGTACCTTCTCACCTATACCTTATAATGTAGATGCGTGCAACAAACAAACAAGTTGAATTATCTATGCTAACATACTCAGGAATTAAAGAACTTCGGCAATTACTACCGGCACACCATACATCAAAACTACTTGCGCCACTGTTATATATTAAAACGACATTAAGGCCAATCTGATTCTCACTTAGGTTTACTTACTAGCCGTAGCGAAATCTCGCAAGCGTGCCGTGTAGTTCCGGTAGGAGGAACCTGAACGTGCGCGTGAACGCGTGCGTGCGTGAGGCTGCGCGTGCCTATACACACACCAAGCAAAAAGCGGACATAACACGTGCAGGGTTAGTTATAACAAATGAAAATTAATAAGTGCAAAAAAATGTGATGATGGTTTCAACATGGCAGACATAGCAAGAGGTGCAACCAAGGCACCTCCTATTTGATACGAAGCGACCCCATCGGCATTCCAGATTCCGATCTGATACTGAACAGAAAAACCCGATACCCCTGCCCGACCCGGAATTCGAACCAGGGACCTCGGAACAGTGTCGTCCGCGCACACAATACAACTATGCCACCAAGACAGACATGACAGATAGCCGATACAAAATGTACAATGAGAAGTTAGTAACGTGCAGTATAGCAGTAGTTTGTGAATAAGCCGAGGGAATGTGAAGTACCTTAAACCAATCAGTTTAAACTGAGCAAGTATCCTTTGGATTGATAATATTAATTTATTTCCCCGGTCTGAAGTTACTTCACATCCCTCCATGCTTCCATGTATATGATGACAATGAGTACGCACTCGTAGCTATCTTAAGCCCAGTTAAAACATGCAACATTTCTTTTACAGTTGAAGACATAAGAACCAGAGCGGCCTTTAGAATAAAATTAAATAATATTAATAATTACTTCATGGAAAAACATTGCAAATTTTTCCCGTATATGTCTTGAATCTAGGTTCTATGTTATTCATATCAACATAATTAATTTAGAAAACAGTGTTACAATTATCCTTACATTTATCAATATAAGGCCGATTCCAACCGCCAACTAAAAACGAAACGAAATTTATTCTCATTGGATCAGTCTACTTATAATGTCCTAAAAACACGGCACATTAGTCGACGTCGTTAATTTTGATGTTTGTGATTGGTCGAGACACCTAAGCGTCGGTCACGTGTTCGTCTCCCAACCAATCACAATAAAACGACAAGGAGTCGTGTTTTTTTTTTAACTCTAAACACATAGATTCGCTATCAATCCGAATATGGCGGCTGAAGTCGTCTACTAAAAATGTATGCTAATGAGATGACCTCATAGATTACATTTAATATTGTAATGAAATGGCTAAAAATACTACTGTATGTAAAGCATTTACAATGCCTGCTTAGACCACTCTGGTTCTCATGGTATGAGATGTATCCGCTGGTTATTAGAGAAGTACAATATACATTCTTTATGCATTTATCTTTTTATAAAGCTTGACAGTTAATGGTAAAGTAGTGTGAAGCTGGCATGATTGTGTCACATGACATGAGATAGCCATCTGTTGCCATTGAATACTTTATCTGAACGGCATCGAGTTTACCATCAGGCGCAGTGCAGCTACTTTGGCGTGCGAGAATAAAAATAAAAACTATACAATGTCTCATGAAAGTTTGTATACACACAATGAACATTTTAGTAACAAACAAGATATACTGACTACAGATGATTCACATTCCAAAACCACAGAACACGACTAAATGATGCTATGTATGTTTTTTAACTCTTACAGCCTTCTTTAATAAGCAATTCCAATCTCAATTTTCAAACTGTTTGAAAAAGAACCAATCAAATAACTCATTTGTAAGTGTTTAATTTTTATTAGTTCATTATTTGGAAGCGCGGACAGATTCGGCCAAATTAATTTACACACAACACAACACACATAAATATATATATATATATAGTATGTATTCGAATATAAAATCTTTTCGGTGGGGTAAAAGAAACTGTCAAATATTATTAAAAAGAAGAATGACATGATTTATTGAAGAAAAACTACTATCGGAGTCGGCAAAGAGAATTATAATTTATAAATCGGAACAAAAGGGCTCCTGGGAGCACATGCATTAAGAACAAGGAAATTGGGGTGAGTTTGTTTAGCTATATATTAGTATGTATGTATAAGACCACACAGGATCGAGAAGTCCGCACGTTGGCCGAAGAAAAATTTATGTATTACCATCTATTACATAACATTTGGTCCTAATCGAGCCGGATATACTGGTTTTAGCGGCTTCCGCTGATGTGCGGGTTCTCTTTCTGTACAAAGAAAACACTATCGGTTCCTTCTCGAAGTATTCTGGCGGTGTATGAATACTTTGATAAGGTAATATTTATTCGTGGTTATGCGGATCATAAACACGAATAATATATATATTGCGGATTTTGCGGATAATATTGTTTAAAGTCATATTTTTGCAGTGATAGCTGCCATTTCTCTTTTTCACACTTCACAGAGAAACTCATAATATTGCGGTAGGGCTACACATATATTTATTTCGTTTCCTTATTATAATATGACATACATTACGTATCCAAAAGATACATTGCACACTCACAACGAAATTGATTTGGTCTAGTCTGTGTACGTTTCTTTGTGGAAGAATTAATATTTGTGTAAGTGGTCTAATATACATATATTTTGTGCGGTTATGCGGTTTTAGGGATTATATTAATATAAAACGCAAATAATAATTTATTTTATGGTGACATTTTTATTTGCGTGTCTGACAATTGTATGTCAGAAAAGTATTTGAAAAGCGATTTTCTCTTGTCGCTTAGCGGTCTAGCGGTTGGTGCGGTATAATTTCATAGTGTGGTGTGATCTTGGACGCGGGTTCAAATCCACCTGAAGTATTTGTATTCCTTGCTTTTGTATAACAATATAGATATTTTATTGCGGGCCTCAAATTGTCTGAGGGAGTATTCTTTATTTTAATATTTAATAATTTTAAATTTCCTTAAAATGCCTCCTAAAAATCAACTAAGACTTTTAAAAGTGAAGTATGATACAGCGTTATTAAATTTAAACAAACTTCACGAGATTTCACAGTCAGGGCTATGTACGGAGGGAGAAAGAAGTGAATTCAAAATAAGATATGCCGATTTGGAACACATTTACACGGAATTCACTTCTAGTCATATGGAGTACCTAGCTAACTTGGAGGATGAATTTGAAATAGAAGAGTTTACCCAAAAATACATGGTATATAACCAAAAATATTATGATGTGAAACGGAAGTTTTAGATTTATTTCCTGAGGGCAGCTGTCGGTCTGAATATGGCACTGCTTCTTCCACAGATAGGAAAAGGAACGAGCATGCCATTTTACCAAAAGTTCGGTTACAAACCTTTAACGGGAAATTAGAGGAATTTACATCTTTTATGGAATTATTTGAATCATTGGTTGGTAAAGATCCAAAATTGTCTGATACTGAGAAATTATATTACTTACTGGGGTCTCTTGATGACGAGCCAAAGAGTCTTACTAAGCATTTGTCCGTCACAGGTGACAATTATTCAATAGCTTTGGATTTGTTGAAAAGACAATATGGTAACAAACGAGCATTAGCCGATAAATTGTTACATAATTTGTGGGCAACGACTAGGGTTATCAATAATTATTCTTCTTTGAAACAATTTCTTAACACTTTGGTTGTGAATACAAAAGGGTTAGAAAAATGAATTTCCCTGTATCGGAGGGGTCTTATCTTTTATTCTATATAAATTTTCAAAAACTTGACTCTAGTTTGTAAAAACGTTTTGAAGCGTAGGTTATCTAACAAGGAATTGCCTGATTTTTCTGATTTGATTCAGTTTTTGGAGAAGGAAGTTAGGATCTTAGAGTCTAGTGGCGATGGTCAAAGCAGTAAAAGTGGCTCTGTGAATTCTCGGACACACCATGCCACGTTTGTAGGTGAACCAATGATGGTTTGCAAGCTATGTAAGCAAGGAAGTCATCATTTATCAAAATGTGTGAAATTTTTAGCATTGAATCCACACCAGCGGAAGGAGCATGTAAAAGAATTTCGGCTTTGTTTTAGGTGTTTAGGGAAGCACAGTATTGATCAGTGCGTATCGAGTTGGTCATGTTACAAATGCAATTCTAATAAACACCACTACCTTATCCACTTTGATTTGCGGCCGGTGGTTACAGCAGGGGACGTGTCAGGGTTCCACGATCGGGTGGTGGACCACGTTCACCAAGTGCTAATGAAAATCGGGTAGTTGCACACAAATTGGACACTAGTGGTGAAAAGGCTACTTGTACCACAGCTAGGGTAGGGGGACCTGTTAAAGATCATCATGGGGTAACTGCGTCAGCAGTGGATGATGATATAGCTTTATCTGTCTCTAACATAAATAAAAACTATAGGCGGACAGTGCTACTAGCAACAGCTATAGTACGTGTCATGGACAGATATGGGGAGTACCATGAAGTTCGTGCGCTACTAGATGGGGGTAGTCAGACTACATTTATCACCGATACCGTTGTTAAAAGGCTTGGATTAAAACGATTTAAGTCCAATTCTATTTCGGTAACGGGTTTAGGGGAGGACTTGTGAGTGATTGTAGAGGAGGCGTAAATTTGGTTATGTGTTCTAAATATTCGGAACATCCTAGATTGGTAACAAGGGCAATAGTATTAGGCACTATCACTCATAACCTGCCGACTCAAACTCTGTCTCAAAATTTTGCGGAATGGTATAGAGGTATCTATTTAGCGGATGACCAATTCTTTGTTAGTCGAGCGGTTGATATTTTAATAGGTGCCGATCTCATGGGTGAAATCATGATTGGTGATTGTGTGAAAGTTAATGATTATTTGCCACGCGCAATGAATACGGTGTTTGGTTACGTATTGATGGGTCCAGTAACCCATAAGGTTTCTCAATGTGATGAGCGGTCTCAAACATTTTTCGCGGCATATGTTACCACAAACCAGATTTTGGAAAATTTCTGGGAGGTGGAAGATATACCGGAATCGGTATTAGTTAATCCTGAAGATGCGGATTGCGAAAATAGGTTTCGTGAAACGCATCAACGGGATCAAACGGGGAGATATATAGTGCGGTTACCCTTTTAGACGATAAACCTGAATTGGGGATTCAATTTCGATAGCCAAGAAACGGTTCATGGTTATGGAAAGGCGGTTAATCTCGAATGAGGCATTGCGGGAAAAGTATATTGCATTTATGCGAGATTATGAAAAATTAGGGCATATGTCTATCTGTGATCGGCAGCCAGAGGACTATGCAGAAGGTAAAGGGTACATTATACCTCATCACGGTATTTTTAAGACAAATGCGGATAAAATTCGTGTGGCTCGGCATGCCATTCGGAGTCGAATTTTAAGCATATATCGCGTTTCAGGTATAAGGCTAGGCCGGATGAGCCAGTTATGTCTGCATTACCAAGTGACAGGGTAAACACAACTGGTATATTTCATACAGTGCAAACAGATTTTGCAGGACCTTTTTCAATTAGAGCCTCACGTCTTAGAAATGCAAAAATGTTGAAGGCATATTTGTGTGTTTTGTCTGCTCTGCAACCAAAGCGGTGCATTTGGAGGTTGTTGGAGACTTGACAACAGAAGCGTTCGAGCTGCGTTGACGCGTTTCACATCTCGGCGCGGACTCCCGAGTGTGATACGTTCTGATAATGGTACTAATTATGTAGGGACAAACAAACACCTCAACGAGGTTGACAAGTATCTTCGGAATAGGGAAGTTGAGAATAGTCTTAAGAATTTTGCAGCCAAGAGTAGTATTACTTGGTTATTCAATGTGCCTTCGGGACCTCACTTCGGGGATTGTTTGAAGCGGCTGTCAAATCTGCAAAACCTTATTAAAGCGGATGATCGGGGAGCAGGTTTTGACTTATGAGGAATTGACGACAGTGTTCACAAGAGTTGAAGCAGTACTCAACTCTCGCCCACTATGTCCTCTATCAAATGATCCTACGGATCTCGAAGTGTTGACCCCAGCACATTTCTTAGTCGGCAAGTCATTGCTTTCTGTGCCTGAGTATAATTTCGAACACGTAGTTAATACGCGGTTGGGACGTTTTAGATTAGTTCAGGCTATAGGTCAACGTTTCTGGAAACAATGGAGTGACCGTTACCTACACTGTCTCCAGAATCGTAACAAATGGACAACGCCGGTTGATCCACCTAAAGTAGGGGACCTCGTTTTAATAAAAGAGGAAAATGTCCTGTCCTTAAATGGAAGAGAGGGAGAGTTTTAGAACTTTTACCTGGGATTGATGGGGTTATCCGAATTGTCAGGTTAAAGACTGCCTCAGGGAATTTACTGAGGCCTGTAGTAAAATTGCGAAGTTGCCGCTGGATTAGTTTCCAGTGATAAAGTTTTTTCTTTCCATTCCGATGCTTTAATGGTTAATTACTTATTATATTTATATTGCGTGTTTATGTTTTAGAATGTTAGTATAACTTTCAATGAAAGGGGCTTGTTGTGTTATTTGATAAAGGCTTTTCACAGCCTTTCTCGGGCGGCAGGATGTTTAATTTTTATTAGTTCATTATTTGGAAGCGCGGACAGATTCGGCCAAATTAATTTACACACAACACAACACACATAAATATATATATATAGTATGTATTCGAATATAAAATCTTTTCGGTGGGGGTAAAAGAAACTGTCAAATATTATTAAAAAAAAAAGAAGAATGACTATTTATTGAAGAAAAAACTACTATCGGAGTCGGCAAAGAGAATTATAATTTATAAATCGGAACAAAAGGGGCTCCCGGGAGCACATGCATTAAGAACAAGGAAATTGGGGTGAGTTTGTTTAGCTATATATTAGTATGTATGTATAAGACCACACAGGATCGAGAAGTCCGCACGTTGGCCGAAGAAAAATTTATGTATTACCATCTATTACATAACATGTTACCTCTTTTTATATTCTAATTGACTATAATTTTTTTTAAGCTTTTAACTTATGAGTACAGTCATTAAATAATTTTGACTATTCACACCACTAATTTGAACCAAGGACCTCAGAACGGTGCAACACCGCGCACAGAATAAAAGTATGCCCCCAAGGCAGTCATTAAATACTTTTAAAGTTTTACTATGGTCAGGAATTTGCCAAATTAGGTTATTAATTTACTTACTAAAGTATAATTATGGATACTTAAAATGATAGCTTTAATAATTGCATTCTGAATTGTTTATTAAAGGAATAAATAATATAAACTTGGTAGAGCAACAATAGGTATGCTATTTTTATTACCTTACCTCTGAGAATCCAAGGCCTCCTGGTTCACAGTCTATACAATACCAGCAGACTAATCAAGCCATTGGTGGTCTCAAAGGGTGGCGAATGGGGCAGCAGCCCAGGGCCCTTCGCTTGCAAAGGGCAGAAATGAAAAACATTACCTTCCTTCAGCAATTGGCTAAAAAGGCCTCTCAAAGATTTACAGCATTAGTTAAATTTGTCACCATTTGAAACTACAAATATGTATTAGATATAGTGATAAGGTAATCTATTATGAGGATTAAAAGTTGTTATTGTAATGTATGTGTATCATTGTGTGCTTGTTCATTAATGTTAGTTATCATAGTTAATTATTAAATTCAATATGTATATATCAAATATCAACAAGCAACAGTTGTATATTGAGCATTGTAATTGAGATGTTTCTTTTGTTGATAACAATGTGTGGATTAGTATGATTATATAATTTTTGTGTTAATACATTATAGTTTTTTCTTGCAAGATTTGGTATTTTTTTTATAAATTCACAGCTTTTTTTTTATAAATCAGATCTGCCATAAAAAGTTCTGGAGGTATGAAATTAGTAATAAAAACACAAAATAAGTTGTTACTCATGGACAGGTTAATTTAATATAAACGGAAAAAATGAATCACCTAATGGTTTATAAACATAGTATTCACGAATTAACTTAAGTTTTCCCCCTTTTTAAAGGTAGATTTATCTGTTCTCACATGAGGAGATTATTCCCACGAACTTTTTTGTGAATGTATGGCACTTACTTGCAATCAAATATCGACTCAATCTCTAAGCTCTATGGTTGTATTTCCAGACTGGAGCTACCGACATGGAGCCTAGAGCAGTTGAAGAAGGCCGCCATACAACTAAGATTGATGCGCCCGCGCAGCCTCGCCTGGGCGATACTGTTAAACGCGCTGCCCCCTCTCAACGGCGATATTATTACAAGGTTTGTGGGATATAGTTTAAGCTGTAAACAAGCTATCGATTGAGTTAATTGCTATTAAACTCCTTATTATTTGACAAAAATTATGCCAGATTCCTAAATCACTATCAAAGAATAAAGATAAAGTAGAATAGAGCAATAGAAGTTTACTAAAGATTGAAAATCCTATCTCTTATACTACCCATTTTATTTGGATGACAATCTTACGTAAATATGTATTTGTTTTAGCATAAAAACTCACAGGAACTTTTACAACGATTTAAAATTGAAACTGTCAATGGATCCTCGAACTGTTATTGGTGACGACCCTCTCGCAAAACGATGAGGTAATTATCTGCACTTATACATACTTTCGGGGAGTATGTGGCTTAAGGCTCGCGCATATAGTGTGATCCTTTGGGCCACACCGCAAACGTGTACTACTAAAAGATGGTGGGATAGTAGAAATATGAATTTGATGGAACCGAAGTCAAATTCTCAGGATTAAATTGAACAGTAAATTAACTGATTTTTATTTAACACTATCCAAGGATTTCTGTATAGTCCTACGGGTGTATGGCATGTAGATAAAACATGAAGATAGATAATTTGTACGAACGTTGTATTCAATGCACGCTGAGGCAGGTTGAATTGCATTAAATCGCTGTAAAAATACACCTACCAAGCGATCTACCAAGGTATTGCGATGCGGCCCGGTGCGGCCCGCCTGTAGTATAAATCAAATAAAATGTATAGAAATTATGTAAGGGGATATAATAATCATTAAAGAGATTCTACTTGACTTTTAGAGTAATATCACCTTCGACTGCTTATGCGTTTTTGTTGTCAGAGCGTGTGGAAACAACACTTCTGTGATAATGAGCTGAAGACGTTAATACTACAAGACGTGGTGCGGACATTCCCAGACGAACTGTATTTTAGAGATAAGGATGTACAGGACACTATGGTATGTATGGACACAATAACACGATACTAGGATTTTTCTAGTGCATTTGAATATTTAATTTTAAAGGCTACCTTTTACGATTAATAATACTTTTATTTACCGTTAAAAAAAACTTATTCAAACTAAAAACAATGTGTTACTTCCTTTAAAAAAAATATTTTTGTTTTAATTTTGTTGTTGGTCCAACTTCGTGTTTTTATTATTTAACTTTATTACCATCAAAATTAAGTATATTTTTCATTAACTTCTACAATCCATACCAAAATTTATTTGAAAAAATAATACCGCATTAAGTACACACCCTGTATAATGTTTACAGGTGCGGGTTTTGTTCTTCTGGGCCCGGTCACACTCGAATGTGGGGTACCGGCAGGGCATGCATGAAGTACTAGCGCCGCTACTCTTCGAACTGTACTTAGATAGGAAATTCGCACCTAATGATATTAGGTTCGTAAATGTCATGTTCAAGCAATATCGGGTGGCGGGGAAGACAATTATATTTTTTTTGACCATTGCAACTTGATTCTACTGAACCTGATGGTAAGTAGGGTCTCGATATAGTGTCGACTGACGACAAATAATATATCACGCCAGTCGACATAATTATGTCAGTCTGTCTGAGCCAGATATACACAGGCTGATCCCAGAACGCGAAACATTAATGTGGACCACAATGGCAGGTATTAAGTCTGGTGGTCACTCCCGCCACCAGCAAATATTCGTATAATATTTTATATATGAACGTGACGAATGAAGTGAATTGTCGAACAGCAAGAAGGTGCCCATGTGTTTTTTTTTTAATAAATAAGTAACATTGTCACTGCTACGCTGATATTTGCTTGAGAATATTAATATTAAAATATGTATGTGCCTATATTTTAATATTTTTTTTCCAGTGACAAATTAAAGATAATATTAGATGAAGAATATTTGGAACATGACAGTTTGTAAGTATATAATTTATACATAATAAAGCAGTCGTCTCTTTATTGATAGGAACGTATACCAATATATAATAAATAGAATACAAATAGATTCATAATAAAAATATGCTCAAAAATAAATAAGTCTGGTAGCAGAACTACTTAAGTTTCAACTAACGAAATTGTACATTGTACAACCTATGCTCTGATGTCATCGCCACCACATCGCAGCTGTGCGAGCGAGATAGCAAACACTATGCTCCTATTTTTTTGATTAATTTTAGGTATCATGATTGTCACCGCAATGTTAACTATAGCGTATAAAAATAATACAATTAATTCAATATTTACATTTAATATATATATTATTGAGGAGGGAACATCGTTAAATATAGCGAAAGTGACAAAACAAAGTTTATTAGCATGCTAATTTTCAAGTCTTACCATGCCAAATAACCATGCTAATGCTAATTGCTAATTTAGCAACTGTATTTAATATATCTCATGAACAAAATTGTGTGAATATGAATTTGTGAAATATATTTCATTAAAAAGCACAATGAAGAATTAGTAATTTGCGCGCAATCAACGGACTAAGTGTTTAGCTCATTTTTTATTTAACGCCTATTTACCGTCTATGCCTTTTATTAAAATTTTATGATATTAATTTGTATATTATAGAATATACATACATAACATACATAACATCACGCATTTTATCCCCGAAGGGGTATGCAGAGGCGCAACTAGGGCACCCACTTTTCGCCAAGTATGTTCCGTCCCATGATGTGATAGGAGGCGAGCCTATCGCCATATCGGGCACAAATTCCAGACTCCGGGCTGATACTGAGCAGAAAAACCCAAATATCACTTTGCCCGACCCGGGATTCGAACCCAGGACCTCAGAGCGCTATTGTACCGGACGTGCAATACAACTACGCCACCGAGGCGTACTCTTTCTATATTAATACTCATTCTATATTATAGAATATAGAATGAGTATTATAAGTATCTAGTAGAATGGGCAAGTGTTTTTTAAATTACTTTTAATTCACTATTCAGGCATAATAGATATTAGCGTGTGCAATATTACCCAGCCTAATAATTGGTAATTTTCCAAAACTATTCCAACAATGAGCTATTCCGCACGATGCATCTTTCTCGCCTTTTTCCCGCTCACTACTCCACTAAAAACAGGTCGCAGTAGCGTTTAGCACGAATTTATCATTATTCCTGCGGGCGCTAAGGAGAGCGCACACGCTTGCGCTGCTATTGCGAAGCGTCCTAACGTACGAATTACAAAATTAGCACTTCACCAAATTTAGCAACTGTATTTAATTTGTGAAATGCTAAATGTGATTAAGCGTGCTAACAATTAATGCTAATTGATCCAACACTACTGTTTACTTTGCACTTAATATATCAATCTCAATTTAATTTTTTATCGTCGTTTATGCAGTATTTACTAGTGACGCGATATTGCGCCATCTCCTACAATATTTATATAAAAGTGTAAATATAAATAAGTATTTGTATTGTATATATGCCCTTCCAGTATGTTATTCAGTGCGGTAATGAAGGGTTTGGAGAAGTTCTACGTGACGGGAGAGGTGGCGCCCTCTGCCACCGGCCGCATGCCCTCAGCTAGAACGATACATGTACGTATTTATTGAAAAACAAAACAAAAGTATCTTTGTTTATACTTTTTTATACCAGTAATAATTTTGTTGCAGAATCCAAATGAAGTGATCAAATATTTAGAAAGAGTGAAAGTGGATTATTTATTGCCCATAGACTACGAGCTAGTGTCGTTTTAGACCAGTGCAATATATCTATGGAACTTTTCGGAATGTAAGTTATTTTGTGTATTTAAATGGAGAGCGTGCTTTGCTGATGAGCGCCTGCGCATACGGAATAGCAACAACATTCGGAACATTTAATCAAACATTCTGATGTACTGCGATTTACTTTTTTATTGTATAGAACACATCAATATTTTTAAGCTTGCGACATTTAATTGGTTTAAAAAGTATCACTTTTAAATTGTAGTGACTTCCCATAAAGTTTTAGGCGAGCTACATAATACTGCATTGCTTATATATTTTAAGTTATACTGTTAATTGCAAATTGTAAATCAGTTGTATTTTATAACCCAAAAATTATATTCGCAGTCGATGGCTCCGGTTACTTTTCGGCCGGGAGTTCCCCCGTTCAGAATTACCCCACTTATGGGGTTTCCTCTTTTGTGATGGGCCGATGTTACCAAACTTGCATTACGTCATCGTTGCCATGTTGGTGTCAATAAGGAACACATGTAAGTATTACTAATTATGTTAGATTTTTAACATAAGACAATGTTGTTTTAATGTAATGATGAAATTGTCTTTATTACAAAATCTATTTTCCTTAACTGTCAAAATTACACAGTGGCGGCTTCAGCTGGAGCGAGGCTGATAGGGGCAAAAGGGCCTTTTAACAATTTTGCACGAAAGATGCTACTCAGTTGATGCATTGCCCCGGGATATTGACCACTTAGGATATTTAGCTGTAATATTTTCGTGAATAGATTCGGTCGTAGGTGTGACGTGGTGTGTGTGTGTGTGCCGGCAGTGCTGTCGGCGGGCGGCGGCGGCGCGCTGTGTGCGCTGATGCGGCCGCTGTGGCTGTCGGCGGCGCACGTGGCGGCGCTGGCGCTGCACCTGCGCGCGCCGCACGACCACCCGCGCCCGCGCCCGCGCCGCACCGCGCGCCGCACCACGCGCCGCACGACAGCGACAGGTGAGCTGGCTTGTAGGAATTAAATTATTTTCCCTCACTTTTTTTATTTTAAAATGTATTATTAATTAATTGAGATAAATTATATGTTAATAGTTCCGTTCAAGTATTAAGTAACGCAATTTTGAAATTTTTTGAACCCAACACCCCCATGTAACGCGCCGTAAAATTTTTCCTGTACGCCCCCGGCCCTCTCCAAAAGTTATGTAACTCTAAAGTAACAATTTTTTCTAATATTCACAATTATTTTACTCAATATCCGTTGCTATTTTTTTAAAATAATGAAAATCAATGTTACATAACGCGTTGTAAGAATCCCCACTCCCGCCCCCTGTGACGCATCGTAACGTTTTACAAGACCCCCTCCTCCCCAAATCATTTATTAATGTCATAATAAATAGCTATTTTCAATTGTATACTTAGTATTTTAGAAACCATTTTATATTGCGTATTTTAAATTATATTACCTACGTTTTGGAACATGCTGTATATATTTTCAGACGTGATACGTCATTGTGTCCAAAAATCTGGTATTATATCTAACAGGGCACCCTCCCCGTCTCAAACGGAAGAGATGGCGTGGAGCATCGAGCAGACGGGCGCGGAGGAGCGCGGCGGCGGGGGCGGCGGCGGCGGCGGCGGGGGCGTGGTGGAGGGCGGGGCGGAGGGCGCGGACGTGGCGCGCGAGCTGGCGGCGCTGGCGCTGCTGCGCGCGCACCTGCCCGGCGCCGCGGCGGCGCTGGCGCGCGAGCTGCCGCGCCCGCCGCCCGCGCTGCAGCGCCCGCTGCACACCATACTGCACGTCAGTACCGCAACACCTTGAAACTTAATGTGTCGAATATACCAATAAGTGCATTTCCATCAATAATTGATTTTTTTTTGCAAGTTTAATTTTTTCCCCAAGTAACCACTATATAAAATATTATCCCTGTGTATGTTATTATAAATTTTAACATGGAAATATAAAATTTATATCTCCAATCTCCAAAATTATCACATGAATGTAACCAACTAATTCCCTTAGTTGGCAGCACTCCTGCAATGTCGT
>NW_023594088.1:0-16826 GCF_014839805.1 Manduca sexta
TATTCAACTTGGTAAGACAACGCTGATTTCAAAAGATTTTGTATTATGACAGTTTGTCGCACTTATTTTGCGATTTCACAAGGGAAAGTCTTAAAACCTGAGTACTCGGTTCATACGGTCGGTTCCCTTTGCTCTAGAAATCATGAAATATGGGAAGAACAATTGCTCTTTTAGTAGTGCCTGAATCTAAAGGAAATAAGCTGAAAACTTATATGGAAATCCATAAATATGGACTTTAAGAAAGGAAAAAAGTGAATTTACTATTACAAACCTATTATTTGCGGTTGATGCAATAAACGTCTCTCGGGATTGAACGACACAGTAAAATTTGTCAACGCTTCGAACTTATATATTTAAATACCTTACCTACAAGGTGTTACGGAACACTACGTGCGCGTGTCCAACTCAATTGTCCGTTTTTTTTATCCAGTTGCTGTAATGAAACTTAGCCCTGAGGTGAGTACTTAGTATTCTTTATATATCTTATTCTTACTTATCACATACATGCGACAGTAAAGTTGTGTAAATGTTAGTTAGAAGTAAAGTAAAATCAATTTTGTGTGCATATTAAACTGTAAAAGTAAATGCGAGCGCGGTGGCAAGTAAATACTAGTTATGACAATATTGGTCAATAACGTTAAATGCAACGTTATAATAGCGTTTATAGTAACGTGTTTTAATTGATATGTTATCCATTTACACAAATGAAACCAGCAATGCGCTTTAGGCGGTGTTATGAATAATAGTCCGAACACATATTACTCTTATTATCATTAGTGTTTAATAATGATTATTAGAAGCTTGTACTTGCAATTAGTTATTATTAAATCGTAATCTATAATATTAATTCTTAATAGTCTTAAATTTAAAATTGTTACCGTAAGTGTCAATATAAAAGCGGCGATAGCCTAGTTGGATGTGAAACGGGCTGCCGCGACTGTCCGTAGGTTCAAATCCCAAGAGCACACACCTCTGACTTTTCTAATAAATTATGTATATTTTTTGTGAATTATCGCTTGCTTTCGGTGAAGGAAAGCATCGCGAGGAAACCTGCATACCCAACAAGTTCTCGATAGGAATTTTGAAATTGATTTAAACCCTCTCAGTAGTAGAGGAGGCCCATGCCGAGCACACACACACACACAACATCACGCATTTATCCCCGAAGGTATGCAGAGGCTCAACCAGGGCACCCACTTTTCGCCTTGTGTGTTCCGTCCCATGATGTGATAGGGGGCGAGCCTATTGCCAAATTGGGCACAAATTCCAGACTACGGGCTGATACTGAGCAGAAAACCCAAATATCACTTTGCCAGATCCGGGATTCGAACCCTCAGAGCGCTGTCGTACCACGCATTCAGTACAACACGCCACCGAAGCAGTCAATCATACCGAGCAGTGGGAAATAATAAAGGGCTGATATCATTAAGTGCCAATAAATTCCGCAAAGACATAACCGGTTTCACATACCTTTTAAATTCATGATTAAACCTGATAAAGAATTCTCAGTTATGTCGGTTTCTTCACAATACTATTCTTGTTGAAGCAAACGATAAGTCAAGATATGTAGCTTCGTAAAGTCAAAGGTGTGTCTGGGGTTTGAACCTGCGGCTATTGCCTCGACACTTCGTTTCGGTGGCGAAAGCTTAGTAATCTCGTTGATATATTTTATCACACATCTCAGATGGAATTTAATTTCATTTTAATTCGTAAGAAACCAAAAGCTAACTTGTCATGTTGAATCTTCTTGCACATGCTTTTATGCCCCAGTTCTGTGTTCACGCAAGATACTTTTTCAACCATGTTACAGAAAAAATTAAAGAATTCGAATTCCTAATATTCGATATAAATTTAAACTGTTCTCCTTAGCATTTAAAAAACAATATTGCCACTTTCATCGGAAAATATTTTCTATACAACTTAATGATAAGATAGCGAACCGCTCACCTGATGATAAGGGTCACCCATAAACAATAGAAAGTCCTTAAACAATTATAATTACAACTTACAAGGCGCTCCGTGGCAATACCTAGTCTTGCCATAAATATTGTAATAAAGAAAAAAGAAAATTGTTAACTGCAAATAACATTTATTACTTTTACAGTGTGTCAGTTTAATACATAAATATAAAACAATTAAAAATATAAAAAGCTTATTCGAAGTGGTCTCCATTGGCTGCAATACAGTCCTTTAAACGATGAGGCCAGTTATCAATAGAAGCACGCACTCTTTCCATGGGAAAATTCTTCACTGCCAATCGTATAGATTGTTTTAGGGACTCAAATTATCATGGCGTTTAGAGCAAGCTGTACTCTCTAAAACTGACCACAAATCATAATCCAGCGGATTAAGATCGGGACTAGACGACGGCCAGTCTTCAGCTCTGATGAAGTCCGAAACGTTCGATTCCAACCAAGACTGCGTGGACCGAGCTTTATGACCCGGCGCCGAGTCTTGCTGGAAGGACCATACTTGGTTATTGAACATGGTGATGTTAAGGGGCTTAACTACCTTCTCAAGAATGGTATCTTGATACACTTGTGCCGATGTTTTGATACCTTTTCACAAAAATATGGCTCAGTCACTCCTTCATAGCTAACACCCCACCAAACCATCACTGAAGTCGGATAATGTCCACGTTGCACTCTGTCGACTAATTGGGAAGCTTCCTTAGAGCTTTGAGCATAAATACGGTCATTTTGTTTGTTAAAATGTTGCTCAATTGTAAAAATTTTCTCATCCGTAAACAAAATTTTTCTGTGACCTCCCTTTGCGTACCGCTTCAGTAGTTGTTTCGATTTTACCACCCTATTCTTCTTTAAATTATCAGTTAAGAAATGGCCAGTGCGTCTCTTATAGGCTGCAAGTCCTAAGTCATCTTTTAAAATACGCGACATGGTTCTAGGTGCTATCTTCATTTCCCGAGATAAAATCTTTTGCTTTCGGACAGGATTTCTTCGAATTCTTTCCTTACTGCTTTGACCACCTTTTCGTACGAACACTACGTGGACGGCCAGATCTTTTCTGTCACAAACAGAGGAGGTCTCATTGTACCTATTAATAGCCCGGTACACAAACATTTTACTAATACCAAGTGTATGGAGAGTTTTAAAATTGCATTTGGCTCCATACCTACTTTGTGTAATGCTATCACAGCGATTCGGTTCTCTTTATCACCCCACACCATTTTAATATCGCAAAATATTTTACAATGTATTGGCGCCAAAATGAGAAAACACAATGAACAATCGTATAAAAATGACAGATTCGAAATTCAAATGTAATATTTTTTTATAATTAAGTGTAACAGTATTTATGGCCAGACTAAGTATAAAGTATTCCAAGCCACATTAGGCCAGCGTGATAGACTATGGTCCTCTCGGTAGGAGAGGAAGCCCGTTTGGCATTAGACAGTACATAAAACAAAGATTGTAATTTTATTATAATACTTATAATCATGTCTCATTTCCTGATTGATTTAAAAATATTTGTAACCAAGGTATCTATCTCTTTCAGTGAGTTATATTGACAAGTGCGTATGGACTGACAAGGCCTGTCTCCTCACCTCTGGTAATAAAGTCGTACCACACTTTGTCGAGGGCATAAAAGAACTCAACACACCCTCCGTTGATCCATTATTCATCAAGAAAGCAGTAGCTGATTCAGGCACCCTTAAGCTGAAGTTCGAAGACTTGACTGTGGTGGGCTTGAAAAAAGCTGTTTTGAAGAAAGTAGAGTAAGTTCAAACCGTTTGCTTTTACAATTCTTTATCCTTTAAGTATTCCGATTTGAATACCGATTATGTCTACGGCTCGATACCCAAGTCTGGTGATCATTTATATGAATTTCCTCTAGAGAAAGTCAAGAGCCAGTATCTCTACCGGGTAGAATGCAACCATATTATTGCCTCTCTTACGAACTAACATCGACGCCTACGAACGTACACCGCCGTCTGAGCTACCCGAACCTATAATTATTACATCTATATTTATTGTAATTTTACTTTTGTCAACTATATTTGTTTTAAGTTTTAAAAAACTTCTATTTTTTCTATTATGATTATCAATTTATTTATAACACCTAAAATAAATGTCGTATTCACTCAGAACATGATACTTACAACAAGTGTCTGCGTGATCCCAAGAAATATACTTTGTAATATTGTGCTAATGAAAACCAGCTACCCTATGTCATATATATCATTTATATCAAATGCTTATGCTGATTACAGAGCTAACAACGATAAAACTGTGCTGACTGTAGTAATTGAGACTCCAATCGAAGTTAAGGGGGTTTACACTGCAGGAGGTTCTCTCCTTAGCGTACCTGTCGAGGGACATGGTCAGACGGAGATGAAAACTGGTAATATTTTTGTTCTTTGAAGTCTTTGAAGTTCTCTTACTCATTGTCAAGATAGATGTATGGAATCAATACAACTTTATCTACAAACATTTTAGTCATGGTTAAGGCAGATGTTTGTAGTGAAACTAATGACAAGAATAATAGGGTAGTAAATAAAGTGTTGGCTATTGAAAGAATGAAGAATTCATCTCATAGTGATAGACAGAACTAACCTGAGCTGGCTCGAGTGTTATTGAACTAACGTAGATTCGGCGCAAAAAAACTTTCGAAACCAATTTCTTTGCCAGTAAATAATTCTCAATATCCGCAATATTACATTTATTTTGAAACAATTACTCCTTTGAAAATTATCGTTACTAATCATTGTTTTAAATTGCTAAGCAATCATTTGTAATTTTTACTCACATCAAATAATTTGATATAGGGACAAAACAGGGTTAGAAATCTTATCGTTAAACATTTCACTAATTTACAGAAAAAGTGAAGCTCACAGTGAAAGCTAATCTGCAGAAATTCAATAAGAATGGCGCCGAACACTACAAAATTGCAACATACGATTTGAAATTCAACTTTATTGAGCAATTATTCATTGAATTCCACAATCTGTTCAACGGAGATAATACCAAAGGTAAGTGTATTACAAATATCAAAGCAGTAGCCCAGTTTAAACAAACAGAACCCCTGAGTTCTGCTCATAAAGATTTTGAACTTTTTGAAAAGACATACTTTTATGGGAATAGTATTTGGTTCAATATGACTAAAGACATATCCAATAGCACAGAAAGTGGCAGAAATGTGTAGCGAAGAAACATTGCCACTCCACTTTTCTTCTTTAAGAATACATTAATATTAAGAAGGATGAATGTATTGTACTCTTGTGTACTCTACGAACAAAATCTAGATCAGAAGTATTACTCAAGAGAGTAGTACACATGAGAATGTGAATATAAATTCTCGTCTGGACAATAGGAGCTGTAGGTAGCTATAAGTTGTGTTAGAAATAACGGTTCATTAGTAATATTGATGACACCGGTATTATTGCAGCTGATCCTATCCGTGCGATCATCCGTGAGAGTTGGAGGGATCTGGTGCCCGAAATTGGTAAACCCATCATCAAGGAGCTTGCGGACATCGTGATCGCTGCAATGAACAAGTTCCTGGCAGGGCTACCCATTGATGAACTGGAAATCATTGCATAAAAGCACTGGAAAAATTATTCGTTTAAAAATTATAAACGTTGCTATTTCACAGATTATATAGTTGCATATTTTTGTTGTAATAGTTTTAATATAAATTGTTTTTTTTGTTATGTTCAAATGGTTATAAGATTGGCATCTTTAAAACATAAAAGGAATGCTTATTTTTTACAATATACCGACAAGTTTGAACAAAAATTCATTAGAAATTCTCAACTGAAATGTTATTGTTAAATAAATGAATATAAATAAAAACTTATTTGTTTTCTTTCTTAATATATTCTTCATCGTAGCTTTAAGTCTAGAAGATTTTAAGACTGAATACTAGTTCGAAAATCGAAATATTTTATTTTCATGATTTAATGTTCTAAATGTCATAATCATTCTACAAGATAAATAAAAGACAACATGTTTGTGGTAAGCGACTAATAAGAAATTATAATCATTTGACTCTGTTATTATCACAAGTAATATTAAAAAATATATATATCTTCAATGCAATGACGTTTATAAATCAAAATTATAAGAGTCAATTTCTTCTCACTTTAGAGCTAATATTAAGAAAATCATAATTCTTAACTACTTTATAGATATAAAAAACTTTGTAATAATAAATGGTGACCTTGGAGGTGTTGTCAACTGCCAAAATGATTTTTTCAATATATTAAAACAAAAATACATTTAAGAAGATGCATTTTTATAAGTCACATAATATGATAATTTGGATTACAAAAAATAGAGTTACGACGTACATATTACTTTATTTGTAACTAGCTGACCCGGCGAACTTCGTACCGCCTAACAGTCAATGAGTGTCGTGTTACCTTTTAGCTGAACTAATTTAGGCTTTGATGAACGTAATACAATGATACAAAATATAAAAGTATTTTATTATGATGAATGAAGAACGATGATGAATACATACAGAATAAGAATAAAAATTTAAAAATAATAATAATTAAGTACTTCAAACACATGTCAGAAAAAAATGATTGAAAACTATGTTGTGCAGATTGGGATACACTCGGATTAATTCATAACAGTGCCTGAACTTTCGAGACATAGACAATAGCTTATCAAGAAAAATCATAGACAACCTTAAAAAAGACATTTACACTTTTGTTAACCTGTAGAATAAATCTTAGGTATTATTCCGAGCTATTTTAGATTTTTCTCGATTTGTCTATACACTTCTATTCGAGATGGTCCCTCTCTCCTCCACCCTATTCCTTTCCCTCTCTTACCATTTACAGCTAATATGCGTATGTTTTTTTTTCTAAAAATTAAAAATTAATAAATAATTTACACAAATTAATGTCTAAAACAAACAAATATAACAGTACCTAAACTTTCGAGACATTTTACACAAAATAAATTTCTGAACGCACACATAAATAGTTGTTACAGTATTTGACAGGATTGGACAACAAATGTTTGACATGTAATAAACGACAATGAGCATTTATTGAAATGATTAAGTATTATTACACATATTGAGTTTTCATTGTTTTAAGATGTATTCTGCTATTCGGGGCGGAGACAACTCCAACGAATCAATAACCATGAAAATTGGTTCAGCAGATCTCGAGTTATAAGTGTTGTAACAAACCCGTCTTTGTTTTATAAGTATATATAGATTTGTAATTTTTTAAATATTTTCTTTGAGTAATAAAACATTAGCCATCTGTTATATAATTTATTTAGAGATATATCTAAGGCATTACACTTATGTATTGTTATTCATCCATGGTTGATTAAATCCGAATCTTAATTTTCAACCAATTCCGAGAACAGAACAATCAAAATAACTCATTTGTAAGTATATCAAAAAATACTTTGTTCTGATTGGTCCATTTTTGAGACAAAAAACGGCGGTAAGTTGAACTGCAACACACCCTTCGGGAGCACACCGGTGCATCAGGCGTTTCATACAAAATTCAACCGCTCCCTAAAAGGAACATTCTCGAAGTTTGAAGATCGCAGAACCTTTAAAACAGAACTACTATATGACATACCTATATATAAATAGGATATTTGCTGTATTAATGCATGAGGAATAAAGGGTCTTAACTAGTACCAGTGTATTACTTTGAGACGCGAAAATTCAGTCCTTGAATATGTAATGAAATTAATTAATTTATTTAAGAACGCAGGGATACACGACATTTAATAAAAACAATTTTATAGCAGTTTTACAATTAACAATGTGACGTGCTTCTTCAATTATAGGAGACCGCAGCATACAAAATAAGAATACGTTTAAATTGGAACTTCTTTCGATGCAACTATTTCGCCAACAGTCACTTTACCCCATCATGCTATAGAATGGAAGTAAAGCTGGCAAATAATGGTTGCATTTCTGTCGACTAACTCAGAGAGCACTTAATACTTCACTTTTTGTTCCGGTGGTGAGGGTGTATTTTTATATCCTCCCAGATTGCGACCATCGTACACAAGGCGTTAAAACCTGCCGTAGTGGCCCACGTAAGTGTGTCGCGTTCCGGGATCAGCCTGTGTATTTCTGGTTCCAACAGGCCAGCGTCATAGCGTCGTTTGCCGAGGGATAATCATTTCTCGTCAGTCAACATTCTATTGGACACCACTCCAGTATCTGATATAGGGGTCACTTTGCTGTGCTCGGATGAAAAAGATATTACTTTTATATTTATAGGTAGTATAAATGTCATTCGGGGCGCTTTATCTGCATTTCAAATCTACATGGTCAGTGCACGAGGTGTTTTGTGTTGAGGATGTGCAAACTTACGCTTTATGCGGGCACAAGAATTTCGCAACGTTCGATTTCCATCAAATTTACAACAGCCGATTTCAATAGATGGCTATTTTTAATTCGCTCTCGAAAATGGGCTGGTAATTTTAAACAGATCAACAAATTGTTGTTGCACTGTCTTACAAGACAATGGTTCGACCGTCTTGACTGATTCCTTATGTATTGTTTTCCTAATAATGAGGACAAAGTTTGTATCAAAGAATAATCTTCAAAAATCAATGGATAATTTGGGAAAAATATTTTTTCGTACACGCAAAACTCCAAAATCACCTAACCAAATCTCATTGAATATATTTGTAATAGTTTAGTTACTTCCAGGTTGAGTCATGGCATAATTCTGGATCCGATGGGTGGCACTGTTGTCCGAAACCCAAAAGGTTAATGGCAGTTTACATAAAATGCGGTCTGTGGCAGGACATCGTCTGCCAGTCCCGCTAGTCCTACTAATATTATAAATGCGAAAGTTTGTGAAGATGGATGTATGGATGTGTGTATGTTTATTCCTCTTTCGGAATAAGTTACTGAACGTATTTGGATGAAAACTTAACAGTAATATTGGTTATTCATCTGAATAACATATAGGCTACATTTTATAATGATTTTGTGTAATTTGGTCATAATATAACGATACATATCAAGTAAGTCGGAAAAAAATGCTATTTTGGCGTACGCTGCCTAAATCGCCGGAATTAGACCAAGATGGTGTAGGATTTTTTGTCTTAAACAGTTTTAAATAAAAGTCCGCGACAGCATATATCTACCTTTTATGTGAAAGCCATTATGGCCAAAATAGTGAGCCATAAATATAATTAAATCCGTTACTTTTTTTACACTACACATTTTAGAATATTTATCAAACTTTTCAAAATGAATATATTTATCGCTTTTAGTATTAAAGTAGATAAACTTTGTCCTTTTTTTGTAACTTATACATATTATAAAACAAAGTCCCCTTTTCTGAGAATCTACTGAACGGATTTTTATGAATGTTTTATATGGAAATAATTGATCCTGGGAAGGTTATAGGTTACTTTCTATTCCGGTAAAATATATAGCGGGACTTTTATCCCGGAAAACTCCTTCACGCGGGCAAAGCCGCGAGCAAAAGCTAGTTACATATAATTTCGCATTTCTACATAGCAACGAAAGCATTTAAACAAAATATATTTTTAAATTTCGAATGGAACAATGGAGGTCAGCGAGTAGAACATTCTGAACGAACTTTTAAAAACATCTCATTCATCTCACAATCGTACGCATTGTTTTAATACAGTGAGCTAATAAAAATGCATTCGCGAGAGTTGTTCAGAACAAAATGTCGTGGACGGTTCGTAAATGTACAGGGCGGTGCTGTAATGATTATGCGCAGTGTATCTGAATTACTATTTCAATGTTTAAAACTTATTTACTGTTTACTCATTCGATCTCCATGGATTTTTAAGGGGGCTTTGACTAGCTGTAGTGAACATATTGTTAATTATATAGTTTTCAAATATTTTAGACAATATATATTGTTCAAGATATATAAATACTACACCAGTGTGAAACATAATGTCCAAGCAAAGACATTAAACAGTATAGTTAGTTATAGACCGGTCATCAGGACGAAATTTTTACTCCAAAATTTATTACCAATTGATGAGTCGTCTTATTTGAAACATCTGAGTGACAAGATGTCACAGCGTCCTTAGATATTCACACAAAAATAACATATATACCAAAAATATGGTAATGAGGGCATTCGAATGTGCAAATCAATATATGTAAAAAATAAGAAGTATTTTGAATTAGTATCTTGCTATTTCACGGTAGACTGAGTAACTATCACAGCGCAAAATTTTGTATGACAATCTACTCAATGTCCGCTCTATATAATCTTAGAACACTTTGCGTCCAAGACCAGGAGATTAGCAAAGAGGGAAAATTTTGCGTCTGCAAATCCATACAAAACTCTGTAATTCATATCTGATTTCTGTCAATTGTAAACCTAGTATCGGCCATGCAAAATGTAAAAATAATATGTCTACAGCGTGGCTTTATAAGTCTTTCATTATATTTTTTCGATGAATGCTCTTATTACTGCGGTAGAGTAATAATTTTAAAACAGAACAGAATGAAAGAATAAAGTGTTGGATATTTTTAACCGACTTATAAAAAAGGTTTTTTTCTGTTTATTACCTCGGATCTCGGTCATTTGTGAACCGATTTGGATAAATGTTTTTTTATTCGAAAGATTTTTTTCTCCAGATTGTTCCCATAATATTTTTTCGAAAGCGTTTTAGTTTGGTTTAAAAACTATAACAACTAGAATAATCATGTTGTCCAAGTAAACAATTGCCAATTTTGTTTTCTTTGTGACGTTATTATATACATACCAGTCAGCAAAAGCTCGATTTTTGAAAGTTCTCGTTAGGGTTGCCAAATACACGTCCCATCGCCCTTGTGTCTTACCCTATTCGGTTCACGAACGTCCGAGATAAAAATTAATATTCTGGACGCGGTTACCGAGTCCATGGTTGGATTGGTGCTTACGATATCGACTGTTAGTATGGCTTTCGAGATAAGATTGTTTAAGTTAATGCAAATTGATTTGTGTATTATGTGCGGTTCTTGGAGTTCCGTACTTCGAAAGGAGCATCACTTTGTCGTCCGTAAGTTTATCTGTCAAGACTTTTTGCAGAAATACGTAAAGGTCTCTAATTGAAATATATAAAACTAGCTGCGCCCGCGGCTTTCGCCCGCATCGAAATCGACGTGTCACATTTTTTATTTAAATTCTAGGATCAAAAGTAGTCTAAACCATCCTCAAAAATTGCACTATCTTTTAGTAAAAACCGTACAAAAATCAGTTCAGTAGATTTTGAGAAAATCAATCACATACAGACAGATAGCTTTGGGGACTTTATTTCATATTATCTATAGATAATCGGATCTATGGTCTCTTTCAGTTGTGAAAATATCAAACTTGTAAGACAACGCGATCAAAAGATATTATGACAGTTTGTCGCATATTTTGCGATTTCACAAGGGAATCAGAACCTGGTACTCGTTCGTACGGTTCCCTTTGCTCTAGAATCATGAAATATGGGAAGAACAATCTCTTATAGTGCCTGAATCTAAAGGAAATAAGCTGAAAACTATATGGAAATCCATAAATATGGACTTTAAAAGGAAACAAGTGAATTTACTATTACAAACCTATTATTTGCGGTTGATGCAATAAACGTCTCTCAGGATTGAACGACAAAGTAAAATTTGTCAGCTTCGAACTTATATATTTAAATACCTTACCTACAAGGTGTTACGGAACACTACGTGCGCGTGTCCAACTCAATTGTCTGTTTTTTTTATCCAGTTGCTGTAATGAAACTTAGCCTCTAGCCTTAACTTCTAATCACATACATGCGACAGTAAAGTTGTGTAAATGTTAGTTAGAAGTAAAGTAAAATCAATTTTGTGTGCATATTAAACTGTAAAAAGTAAATGCGAGCGCGGTGGCAAGTAAATACTAGTTATGACAATATTGGTCAATAACGTTAAATGCAACGTTATAATAGCGTTTATAGTAACGTGTTTTAATTGATATGTTATCCATTTACACAAATGAAACCAGCAATGCGCTTTAGGCGGTGTTATGAATAATAGTCCGAACACATATTACTCTTATTATCATTAGTGTTTAATAATGATTATTAGAAGCTTGTACTTGCAATTAGTTATTATTAAATCGTAATCTATAATATTAATTCTTAATAGTCTTAAATTTAAAATTGTTACCGTAAGTGTCAATATAAAAGCGGCGATAGCCTAGTTGGATGTGGAACGGGCTGCCGCGACTGTCCGTAGGTTCAAATCCCAAGAGCACACACCTCTGACTTTTCTAATAAATTATGTATATTTTTTTGTGAATTATCGCTTGCTTTCGGTGAAGGAAGGCATCGCGAGGAAACCTGCATACCCAACAAGTTCTCGATAGGAATTTTGAGATTGATTTAAACCTTCTCAGTAGAAGAGGAGGCCCGTGCCGAGCACACACACACACACAACATCACGCATTTATCCCCGAAGGCGTATGCAGACAGCGCAACCAAGGCACCCACTTTTCACTAAGTGTGTAGCGTCTCATGGTGTGATAGAGGGCGAGCCTATTGCCAAATTGGGCACAAATTCCAGACTACGGGCTGATACTGAGCAGAAAAACCCAAATATCACTTTGCCAGATCCGGGATTCGAACCCTCAGAGCGCTGTCGTACCACGCATTCAGTACAAGACGCCACCGAAGCAGTCAATCATACCGAGCAGTGGGACATAATAAAGGGCTGATATCATAAGTGCCAATAAATTCCGCAAAGACATAACCGGTTTCACATACCTTTTAAATTCATGATTAAACCTGATAAAGAATTCTCAGTTATGTCGGTTTCTTCACAACACTATCCTTGTTGAAGCAAACGATAAGTCAAGATATGTAGCTTCGTAAAGTCAAAGGTGTGTCTGGGGTTTAAACCTGCGGCTATTGCCTCGACACTTCGTTTCGGTGTCGAAAGCTTAGTAATCTCGTTGATATATTTTATCACACATCTCAGATGGAATTTAATTTCATTTTAATTCGTAAGAAACCAAAAGCTAACTTGTCATGTTGAATCTTCTTGCACATGCTGTTATGCCCCAGTTCTGTGTTCACGCAAGATACTTTTTCAACCATGTTACAGAAAAAATTAAAGAATTCGAATTCCTAATATTCGATATAAATTTAAACTGTTCTCCTTAGCATTTAAAAAACAATATTGCCACTTTCATCGGAAAATATTTTCTATACAACTTAATGATAAGATAGCGAACCGCTCACCTGATGATAAGGGTCACCCATAAACAATAGAAAGTCCTTAAACAATTATAATTACAACTTACAAGGCGCTCCGTGGCAATATATTACTTACCTCTCATAATGTCAGTTAATATATGTACAAGCTAATTCAAATCGGAACACAACAATGCATGCATACTGCTACTCAGCGTCGAAATCGACCTGGAGTCATATTTTCTAACGGAGGGTCTGTTACACATATAAAAGATAGTCTTGTAACTTAAAACAATAATTAACATTAGAAACGTTTGATTACGGAACTCTGAAAAATCGCAATAAACGTACGACAGCTCGGAACACAGGTTTAGAAGGAGTCACCTTTTTCCTCTTAGAAAAAAATAAAGTGCAAAACTAGTAGATGTTTTGTTTTACGTTTCGTCCTCGGGTCAAATACACAACCTTGAAAGAAACACTATAAATGGTGGTATTTCACCTGATATCTTCAGTAACGTGTCAGCTTCTCACGAAAATAATAGTGACAAAATGTTCTCTCTAAAATTATTTGTTCTGTGCGTTGGTTATTTCGCGCTCGGAGCGGAATGTGGAAAAGGTAAAGACTGAACATTAAAATGACCGTGATATCGAGACTTTACGAGGAGTTATACAGATAATAGAAACCAATTTAAATAGAATTTTATAACAATACCTAGCGGCTATAGCCTGAGAATCGAACGGTCTGCCAAGGCGAAGGTCCACAAGCTCAAAACTCAAGATTTCGCAGTGTATTTTCTTTGTGAATTATCGATGTTTTTAAAGGGACGAAAATCTTGTGACGATTCCTACATATCAAGAATTGTACATACGGATTTCGAAGTTATACCTAGTCTTGCCATAAATATTGTAATAAAGAAAAAAGAAAATTGTTAACTGCAAATAACATTTATTACTTTTACAGTGTGTCAGTTTAATACATAAATATAAAACAATTAAAAATATAAAAGCTTATTCGAAGTGGTCTCCATTGGCTGCAATACAGTCCTTTAAACGATGAGGCCAGTTATCAATAGAAGCACGCACTCTTTCCATGGGAAAATTCTTCACTGCCAATCGTATAGATTGTTTTAGGGACTCCAAATTATCATGGCGTTTAGAGCAAGCTGTACTCTCTAAAACTGACCACAAATCATAATCCAGCGGATTAAGATCGGGACTAGACGACGGCCAGTCTTCAGCTCTGATGAAGTCCGAAACGTTCGATTCCAACCAAGACTGCGTGGACCGAGCTTTATGACCCGGCGCCGAGTCTTGCTGGAAGGACCATACTTGGTTATTGAACATGGTGATGTTAAGGGGCTTAACTACCTTCTCAAGAATGGTATCTTGATACACTTGTGCCGATGTTTTGATACCTTTTTCACAAAAATATGGCTCAGTCACTCCTTCATAGCTAACACCCCACCAAACCATCACTGAAGTCGGATAATGTCCACGTTGCACTCTGTCGACTAATTGGGAAGCTTCCTTAGAGCTTTGAGCATAAATACGGTCATTTTGTTTGTTAAAATGTTGCTCAATTGTAAAAATTTTCTCATCCGTAAACAAAATTTTTCTGTGACCTCCCTTTGCGTACCGCTTCAGTAGTTGTTTCGATTTTACCACCCTATTCTTCTTTAAATTATCAGTTAAGAAATGGCCAGTGCGTCTCTTATAGGCTGCAAGTCCTAAGTCATCTTTTAAAATACGCGACATGGTTCTAGGTGCTATCTTCATTTCCCGAGATAAAATCTTTTGCTTTCGGACAGGATTTCTTCGAATTCTTTCCCTTACTGCTTTGACCACCTTTTCGTACGAACACTACGTGGACGGCCAGATCTTTTCTGTCACAAACAGAGGAGGTCTCATTGTACCTATTAATAGCCCGGTACACAAACATTTTACTAATACCAAGTGTATGGAGTTTTAAAAATTGCATTTGGCTCCATACCTACTTTGTGTAATGCTATCACAGCGATTCGGTTCTCTTTATCACCCCACACCATTTTAATATCGCAAAATATTTTACAATGTATTGGCGCCAAAATGAGAAAACACAATGAACAATCGTATAAAAATGACAGATTCGAAATTCAAATGTAATATTTTTTTATAATTAAGTGTAACAGTATTTATGGCCAGACTAAGTATAAAGTATTCCAAGCCACATTAGGCCAGCGTGATAGACTATGGTCCTCTCGGTAGGAGAGGAAGCCCGTTTGGCATTAGACAGTACATAAAACAAAGATTGTAATTTTATTATAATACTTATAATCATGTCTCATTTCCTGATTGATTTAAAAAATATTTGTAACCAAGGTATCTATCTCTTTCAGTGAGTTATATTGACAAGTGCGTATGGACTGACAAGGCCTGTCTCCTCACCTCTGGTAATAAAGTCGTACCACACTTTGTCGAGGGCATAAAAGAACTCAACACACCTCCGTTGATCCATTATTCATCAAGAAAGCAGTAGCTGATTCAGGAACCCTTAAGCTGAAGTTCGAAGACTTGACTGTGGTGGGCTTGAAAAAAGCTGTTTTGAAGAAAGTAGAGTAAGTTCAAAACGTTTGCTTTACAATACTTTATCCTTTAAGTATTCCGATTTGAATACCGATTATGTCTACGGCTCGATACCCAAGTCTGGTGATCATTTATATGAATTTCCTCTAGAGAAAGTCAAGAGCCAGTATCTCTACCGGGTAGAATGCAACCATATTATTGCCTCTCTTACGAACTAACATCGACGCCTACGAACGTACACCGCCGTCTGAGCTACCCGAACCTATAATTATTACATCTATATTTATTGTAATTTTACTTTTGTCAACTATATTTGTTTTAAGTTTTAAAAAACTTCTATTTTTTTCTATTATGATTATCAATTTATTTATAACACCTAAAATAAATGTCGTATTCACTCAGAACATGATACTTACAACAAGTGAGTGCGAGATATACTTTGTAATATTGTGCTAATGAAAACCAGCTACCCTATGTCATATATATCATTTATATCAAATGCTTATGCTGATTACAGAGCTAACAACGATAAAACTGTGCTGACTGTAGTAATTGAGACTCCAATCGAAGTTAAGGGGGTTTACACTGCAGGAGGTTCTCTCCTTAGCGTACCTGTCGAGGGACATGGTCAGACGGAGATGAAAACTGGTAATATTTTTGTTCTTTGAAGTCTTTGAAGTTCTCTTACTCATTGTCAAGATAGATGTATGGAATCAATACAACTTTATCTACAAACATTTTAGTCATGGTTAAGGCAGATGTTTGTAGTGAAACTAATGACAAGAATAATAGGGTAGTAAATAAAGTGTTGGCTATTGAAAGAATGAAGAATTCATCTCATAGTGATAGACAGAACTAACCTGAGCTGGCTCGAGTGTTATTGAACTAACGTAGATTCGGCGCAAAAAAACTTTCGAAACCAATTTCTTTGCCAGTAAATAATTCTCAATATCCGCAATATTACATTTATTTTGAAACAATTACTCCTTTGAAAATTATCGTTTACTAATCATTGTTTTAAATTGCTAAGCAATCATTTGTAATTTTTACTCACATCAAATAATTTGATATAGGGACAAAACAGGGTTAGAAATCTTATCGTTAAACATTTCACTA
>NW_023594089.1:0-16825 GCF_014839805.1 Manduca sexta
TATTGTCCAGTTGTTAGAATTTAAGTAGGATATAAACACAAATGTGCAAATCGTAATATTAAAGTACTCATAAATAGCTAATAAAATATACCTAGGTACCAGTGGCAAAAGGTGAAATTTTCCGAAGGGAACCCGACACAACATATAGGTTCTAATATACACAAATGCGGTCTGTAAATCGTTCTGATGGTAATTAGATTCCACATAAATTCTACGTAAAAGGAAGCCGGCAAGAATGGGGATATATGGACCCTTCGCCACTGCTAGATACGATTTTTAGAAACCCTTTCGTACCAGGACGGAAAAATGCATTTTTAGCGTTTTGATCCATTCGAGCGCATTTTTAACGTTACGTCTACTACTCTGTGAAAAATTTGTGGATTTAATTTAAATGAATACGATAAGTTTTAAAATAGGTTATACAAAAACACTGCAGTGGAAATCATTTAAATAAAAGCCTTCAAAGTAGAAGAAAATTTAGAAGTAACATTATGTTGTAATCACATATTATTTATTTTTAAAATCTCTGAATTAAACGCAGCATTCAAAATATACATTTGCATACAAGATTCAATAAACTAAATTGTTTAACTGCAGTTGCGAAGCTTAGCATAGCGTATATATTTATATTTTTATTGCTATAGTACAAAGACATTATATTACATAGTTAGTTACTATAGTAAAATACGTTTTATGGTATAGAAATTAAAATAAGCGAAAGTTTAGCCATTAAATATGAATATAAACAAAGCAAATCGCAGAACTAGAGCCCGGATTTTACGAGGGCTCACGGATTACCATTTTTATAAAAACTACTGTTATAAGAAGCGAAAACAATATTCTTGCCGCACAGCTGTGGTCGTCACAATAACAAGTGCATATCAGTACTAATAATAATCGGTTCTGGTAATTTGTCGCGGAGTGCAAGGAGGCGGGAGCAGACGCAGTTTCCGCTGCATGTGCAAGACAATGGTGCTGAATGGACGCATTAATAGCACAAATGAATGAGTGCGTAAAGACATGTGTCGGGCCCCGAGTAACCACTACCCCCACGGCTCGGTCACATGGTGCAACGATACATTGTTAGCAAAAGGGCAAAATACGTTCATTCATAACTTTGTGTAAGTTTTAAATGTGCAACTTTGTAATTCTCAGAATTTTTATTTTTTAACGTATGGTAGACAAAAAGATGATATTTGTAGGCAGATGTTTGTGGTATTTTAAATGATTAAACTTCATAATTTTATTAATTTATTCATATTCAGATTTAGCATGCTTGTTTGTAACATGATGTCTTTTATATAAGCAAGTGATCAGACGAGCAGGTCATTAGCCTGGCGGTAACCTGTGCCTGCACGTAAGTACCTGTAGCGAATAGTTCTTTGATCAATCTAACACCGCGCCTGTCAACAGATCTTATTTTCATAATACATAAAATAAACAAATTTAAATAACTTTTATTCCATAGAAGTCTACAAACTTGCACACAACAGAATAGAACGAGAAAGAACTAAAAAGATGAGCACTTAATGAAAATATTACAGAGTCTTAAGTCTGGACGAGACCCGTGAATGTATTGTGATTTGTATATTTAGAAAGTTTGAATAATTCAATAAAACCTATTAGTATATAAATGAATAAAAATATTAGTACCTAAATGCTGTATCGGGTTTTGGGTATTCGGAAAATGTCACTTTTCATCACTGGTATACATATTTATCAAAATACAATAATAATGATTTCGTATGTTTACGCTAATGTTAGATATTGAAATGCAACAATTTTTAGGTTTTTATCGAGTTATTTTTAATATTATTACATGGAACGGACTGCCGAGACGAATGTCCGTAGGTTCAAACTAGGGGTCGCAATACCGGACCATTTTTCAAAACCGGTATTTTCGGCATTGACATAAAATAAATTCCGGTATTCCGGTATTTTCGGTATTTCCGGTATTTGAAGAAATATTAGAAAAATAGGAAATATACATTTAAGTTAGTAATTAAATGTCAAATTTTAATGACAGCTTAGTGGTTAGTTAAAGGCTGAATGAAAAGAATATTTTCGTAAGCCAACGTTCATGCCGTTCTGATTCCTGAGAGCTGGCTCAAATCTCACTTTCCTTCTACCCTTTATCCCCTCCCTGGTTTCATTTTGATTAGAAATGATCGATTTAACAGGAGAGAGGGCGGCGTCGCTATATATTTACGTAGCGACCTGAAATATAAAACTGTATTATCTTCCTATGCTTCTTATTCTGCTTATGCGAAATTTCTGTTTCTTGAGGTTTGGGTCAAGAGAGTGAAAACCTTACTAGGTGTTATTTACTGTCCCCCATCTCTTGATTACTTCTCCGGTCTGGAAACAGTTCTGGAATCTATAAGATCAGAATATGCTCATCACATCATCATGGGTGGATCATCATGGATCTCGTAAACTCCTTACTGTCCTTGATTCTGCTAAACTGCATGTCCTACCACTGCAAGCCACCCACCATAATATGGATAGTCACGACACTTGGCTTGACCTTATCCTCACCTCTGCTCCTTCCCCTGTTTTCTCCCATGGTCAATTTCCCGCTCCTGGCTTCACTGACCATGATCTCATCTACATGTCTTACGCCCTAAAACCTCCCAAGCTCTCCTCTTAGATATTGCACTTGCGTAGTTTTGATCGCATTGATGCGGATAAGCTGAAAGGAGATGCTGCTAACTTTAACTGGGATCACCTATTGGCAGCCACCTCTGTTGACGATAAAGTCGCAATTTTTACGCGCTGTCACTGCACTCTTTGATACCCATGCCCCTTTAAAGAAAATTAAATTAAAACGTCCTCCTGCACCATGGATTACACATGGAGTTAGGATGGCGATTAGACGAAGGGATCGGGCTTTTCGCCAGTACAGAGGTCATCGTTCGGAGGAGAACTGATGCCTTTTTAAGGCTGCAAGAAATCGGTGTAACCAGATGGTACGTAATGCTAAACGCCGACATATTCTCAGTAATATTTCTTCTTACTCTCCAGCCAGTATCCGGAGATTCCTCGGAACTCTGGGTATTGGCAAAGTTAAAAACATAGATATCCACGGTGCGACAATTGGTTTGGATGACATTAATAAACATTTCACATCCGTTACCATGATTGATCACCAAACTAGGCGTCGTACCATGGATTTCTTAGCGGGTCTATCCAGGCCTAACATTAATGCTTTTCATTTTTCTTCTGTGCCGTTGGGTGAAATTAGAAAAGTCATACTGTCCATTAAATCCAATGCTACTGGCTGTGACAACATCAGTCATCGCATGATAATCCCTATCCTGGACCAACTTTTACCAATCATGTCCCATATCATTAACGCCTCCCTCAGCACTGGTATCTTTCCGTCTTTGTGGCGGAGAGCTATTGCTATCCCTCTTCCTAAAATCCCTAACCCATCACTTGCTAAGCATTTCCGTACCATATCCATTCTCCTTTTCTCTTGAAAGTGCTCGAGGCCTGTGCTCACAAGCAACTGTCTGAGCATGTGCACCGAAACAACCTACTGTGCCCACTCCAGTCTGGCTTCAGGCCTGGCCATAGCACTATTACTGCACTCCTCTAAGTGACTGGCGATATTAGGGCGGGCATGGAGGATTCCAATGTCACTGTTTTGGCTTTGGTTGATTTTTCCAACGCCTTCATTACAGTCAGTCACGACATTCTTCTTGCAAACCTCTCCCACCTTATTATCTCGCCCACGGTACAGTTGGTGCGTACGATTCTTCGTCTAGCTGGCGTGATATAGACTGTGGCGGTCCTCAAGGCGGCATAATCTCCCCATTATTGTTCTCTATCTTCATAAACCTCTTAACACAAAATCTTCAATGTGCGTACCATCTGTATGCTGATGACTTGCAAATTTATTCTCAGGAGCAAGTCTATTGTGTGTCCGCAGCTGTAGATAGGGTAAATAAGGACAATTTCGGCCTTTTGGTAAACCCCGCGAAATACCAGGCCATTATTGTAGGCAGCTCAAGGCCTTTAAACAGGTTGTATTTTACATCTATTCCCCCTGTTATGTTTCTCAGCTTTGTTTATCTGACAGCTTGCTGTTTGTTCAGCTTTGTTAATCTGACAGCCAACTAGATTCAAGTTATATGACAATATTAGCCAATCACAACGGCCCTAAGCTACGTCTACGCACTGCGAAGGCTGCCATGCCGTCAGCACTAAGAAACAGACTTGTTATCACAGCAATGTTCCGTCATTAGATAAATAACGTCTATGAATAATGAGGATAGACTTTAAAGAACAAAAAATATTTCTTATAATTCTATTAAAATAACAATTAACAGTTAACATCGCTATGCTTAGAACAAAACAAAAGTAGCAATAAGCCATGTATTTTGCTCGGTCTTTATAGAATATACGCCTATACCAATGAATGAAATTGCAAGCAGCTTAAATTTTTGCGATTTAAAACTCGAAAAATTAATAATTATACACACATTTTCTACTGAATTTTATAAAAATAAAATATCCAAAATCCCGGTATTTGTAAACTCAATACCGGTATTTTGAAGTTCTTAATTTGGTCCGGTATACCGGTATTTTCGAAATCCGGGATACCGGTTTGCGACCCCTAGTTCAAACCCAAGGGCACACACCTCTGACTTTTCTAAAACAATTATGTGTGTATTCTTTGTGAATTATTGCTTGCTTTAACGGTGAAGGAAAACATCGTCAGAAAACCTGCACACTGAGAAATTCCCTGTAGGAATTTTCGAGGGTGTATGAAGTCTATCAATCCGCACTAAGCCAGCGTGGTGGACTAAGGCCTAATCCCTCTCAGTAGTAAGGAGGCCCGTGCCCAACAGTGGGACAGTATATAATACACGGCTCATATTATTATATTTTTAATATTATATTCTTTTATATCATAATATAGAAAATATAATAATTTTAAAGATCAAAAATCATTAGAAATCCGTCAAATTTACAAATTCAAAGCATCAACCGCGTTTTTTGGTACTTATAAACATACATGTAGATTGTAGCTTCACATAAGTGTTAAGGAGCCTATTGCAATAGGGGACCGGCCTATGCTTGATTATTCTATATGTAATGGTTAATAATACGAAATAGAACCACTCCTGCGAAAACTGCATAAAAATTGGTTAAAAATAGAGCGAGTAATTCATATTTAAAATATTGTAATATGCAGGGGCCTTATTCTCTATCCCGCACGTTGTTTTAACAGTGCGTAACAAGCACGTAAACCAACGCATCATGTTTAGGACTATAGAAATTTGGCTTACAGAATACCATTCCACGCACATTTCTCGAAGATAACATGACACGGCCGCGTTACGCGTTTACACTATCATACAGAATAAGGGCCCAGAAGTGGGCGCGATGTGGGGAATTCGCTCCATCTCTTTCTTTCGCACGCGTCGTAATTCCCGATGACGTCACATGTGGGTATTTCGTCTCTTTTTTGTTTCTTGTTAATTACCCCTTCTACCGAAATTCAAAGACTTATAACTTGTTGATTTTTTACCGGATTTTAATAATTCCTTCTGTGTTATAATTTATATTATGTAAATATTTGATAATAGTAATGAACAAAAATGAGTCCGGTACCCTATTATCCGTACACAATACTCCGGCAGAATACTGAGAAGAATCTCAGGGATCGAACTGACAACCTAAGCACTGTGGTCGTACCGCAATACAATTTCGACACCGAAGCAGTTAGTCGCATTTTTAGAGTTTTCAATCAGTCTTTTTCGGTATATTTATATCAAAAAGGTTAAAGATCTTATTTTATATGTATCACTGTTTAAAGAACTCATCAAACTCAGTGTTGTGTTTCACAAATAAATATTCCAATAATGTTCTTATTGTAAACCAATAAGAATATATTCCACATCAGCCATCCAGTTTTCGAACTTCATAGTTCATCAGTTTTTTTAATCCTAATACGACAGAATATTTACTATGAACTGGGATGGAAAGTATACTTCTAAAAGTCCGCAGTCCGCTACCTGCTAATCAGGATCGAAATAGGTAGAGTTATATCGGCAATCAGCCTGCAAATTTTACTGAGAGATAAATAGAAATATATCAAGTGTTTGCAATATGGGCTTAGTAAAAAGTTTTCATTTTAAACCACAGAGGCATGAATTTAATTTTTATAAACGTCCAGATAATAATTCTTAACTGGACATTTAACGTTAGCTGCCAACACTTTAGGCCTCCATTGTTTTGCAACTTACAAGAATCCTCATTTGTAAATAATGACAAAGAATATTAACGCTTCACAAGAAAAGACGTGAAGGGAGGTGTTATTTCTGGATTAATGTTAACTTAGAGATGATACTGCTTCCTGTACGTTTATATTTTTGGTTTGTTTAAAGCGATATAAAGGCCGATACCTGCCGAACAATGATCAGGTACCCAGGGTATTGACAATTTGTCAGGTGGGTTACTTTGACAGTTATGTTTTGACCACGGCGACGCGCTGGCGCCAGATATTCTTGCCCCATTGTGCACGGCTTATTAACTATTTTTCTATGGTGTCCGACAATTGTTTATACTCCTGAAAGGCATTTTGTGACAATAGGTAGTACGAAATGGATGTTTGTAAAGTGCTTTGTACTGAACTGCTTTTATTGCAGTATTATCTCTAATTTTTCCCACAAGAAGTCAGATGCGCTTTAGATAAATCAGCACCAATAGTCAAATAGCCATACAAAAGAAACGGGATATATTTCCGCTTAGACACAAAATTTGTTAAGAGAAAGCTTTAAAAACAATATTGTTGATACATTACTTTGAATTGTAATGAAATTGTTTTTTACGCTTTTAGTCCGTTATGGAAGCCCTATAAATTTATCATACATATCTAAGTGATTACACATCCGATCACATAGATAAAGTGTGAGGATTGCTTAAAAGCTCAGGAAACGAGTTAAAAGCGACTTATTAAATTTTCCCAGAGTTGATTTACTGATAACAGCGCCATTCATACTTTGTTTGCTTGTTTGATATTGTGTTTATCACTGTATCGGGGCCGGATACGAACCGTCTCGCCGCCTTCCCGACTCTTATCGACATAGACTCAATAAAGTCTATTAAAGTTACACAATCTGTAAAATATCGTTAATTTGGGCGCGGTTCCCATAATCTGCAAACACGCCGTCGCGTCGCCGCAAGCGCGCCCGCATGGTGTTCGCGCTGCGCGCCGCGCGCAGCCGCAGTGCCGACGGCCCTCCATATCGCTTAATTGGTATATAAATAAACTAAATGTAATAATTGGATGTATGGTGATACATTTACGACGCGAATAGTGGTCACGTGTCGGAAACCGCCACAATTGGCTGACAAACGGCGCCCTGACATCTATATACGATTCGAAATTACGTGATTATTTTGTTACATTTCTATAATGAGAAATTTGAAACCCACTGTATGACTATTTGTATATCATAAATTACCAAAACGAAAATAATAGTTTGGAAAAATCAACAAGTGAAAGATTGAATATTTCGATAGATTCAGGCACTTTTGTCTTTTATTTACATAAATATTTACAAGTTTGAAAATTAAAATGGTTCCAAGTACAGATATAGTTTCAATTATAAAATATAGGCCGTTTAATTAGAAAAATAGTATATTGTAGTATAGGGCACTTATATTGTCTGTATAAATTGCCGAAACGCTGACATGCTAGGACGACATGTTTGTTATCAAAACTAAGTTTAGGATTCTATTAAAAATTCTATATTAAAGCTAGGGCAAGTTTCCATATAATAGTATATTGTGCTGCTTACATTATTATTAGCTCTTAAGTTTCGTGCAATGAATTAATTTGAATATTCACTATACTTCATTGTCTAAGTCCTGTCCTTAATGCACTACAAACGTATACTTCCGAGGGCATGGATTTAGAATTTTCGTAGATAATAAAATAGATAAACAAACTCATTCGAATACATTATTAGCCTAACGGCGCCCTTTCCGTGAAGGACCGCATAAACTAAAACGGCTATGCGCAATTCAGATTGCCGTATCGTGGGAACAGTCGCGTCTTATTGACAATGATAAATGAAACTGACAAATATATGGCAGGCTGAAGCCTCTCCGAAAGCACCCGACACCGCGCGGCGAGACGCGGCGACATTCAGTGCTTCGAGTACAAGAAATAATCTTGATTGTACTGGACATGCATTATCATCATCCACCAAATAGTCGTAAATGGATGAATGTTTCACAACCTAGTTCCCATGAATATGGCGTCGGTTTTCCCATGCACTTATCGTTGGGCCGTATAACTCCATAGGTCAGTGCTTTTCGATAAACGATCGGACTTTGTGCATATGTGCGTACATCGTGCTATCAAGCCGAGCTCATGTGGTAATGAAGTGATGCAACGGGCAATAGGTCCCCGACATGTTAAATACAAGTTAAATGTGTGTTTTTTGTAGTAGCAACTTGATATCGACATTTAAAAATATATCAGAAACAGTCCAATAACAAACAATATCTTCGCGAGAGCCAAACAAAATGAGAATGATAAACTCAATGTGGAAACCAGCATACAACCAAGTCGGTATACGTGGAGGCATACAAACACGCAAAGAAATAAAACTTTGAAGACAACATTCCCGACACACGGCTGAGACGGCGGCGTATTATAATATACTCGTAGGTAGGTACGTGTATTTGTGTTATAAATTTTACGGGCCACGCACAAGTGTTTGCGTAGACACTCGGAATTTGTCAGTGGTACATATTCTGTGTTATGTGTCTTACACTTTTCCCGTCGCTAGGGGCTGAATGGGATGAGTTGATTGAAGAATTTTAAATAGCTCATTGTCAGTTGATAGTTCAAATGATTTTCATTAGAAGTTATTTTTATTTCTTTCATTAAAAGTTCTTATTTAAGGCAACAAGCGTTAAGTTTTTTTAAATGGAATAGTTTTCTGTTTATAATTAAAAATAGAAGTAATTTCACAGATGTAATGTAATTAAACAAGTTTGTGAATGTTCTCGGTTATTATAAATTATTTATGTTTGTCGCCACGTGAAACACTAGCGCATTTGATATAAATAAGCTAATCTCAGTTGGGGGCCTACTCTGTGAAGAGAGATCGCAGATAAAATGTGTAACACAAGCTTACTATAATAGACTCAATATGTATTAGCGCCATAGGGGAACAATGAAACTGAAAGTAGTTTTTCACTTTTAAATACATGATAATTATAAAATTAAATAAAATTTTACCAATCATCTAGTCAGCAATAAATAATCTTTATAGGAGAAAATGTTTAAATATTTTGTAAAACCGTTTGATATTTTGAAAGAGATTCTGTTGAAACAGTTGTCCATCACACCGTGCAAATATCGAGATAACAGGTATTGAGATTTGTGTCTTCCAGGAAATAGAGGGTATTTAGGAGGGTTAGTAGATAAATAAATTATTATTTTCACAATAAATGTACGTAACGAAATATGGTTACGAAATCATCTGTCTTTTTTATCTTGATACATTCGTTCTATTAAATCATATACAAAAATAAAATAATAAGACCAATAAAAAACAGACCAAACAGATAAATTCATAAGTAATATTTCTTTAAAACTATTTCGTACTTTTATATTGTGAAATACTCAAACAAATATTTAAGAATGGTTTTACGAAAATAATAAATGTTTCTATATAATAAATGTTTAGTAAGGTTAAGGTCCTCCAGAGGCTTTAATTATATTAAAATTATATAGAATAAAATCGTATGAGCTATATTCAACACAGTGAAAATTGGGATCTTGCCTGATATAAATTCCAAAACATTAATTTTAACACAGAAATTGGGAGAGGTTAAGAAGTTTGTTAGTAACACTTCATAAAGTCAGGTGGATGGATCAGCTGAGTCGGACTCGTGCAAATTTGGATGTTACCGGTGCTGCAAACCAGGAATTCAAGTTCTTCAACTATCACACGCCCAACATGAGTTGGATGTTTTTTAAAAGGGCGCGATTCTTGGAAGCATCTCTCGAGCGGTCGGGGCCTGGCGCTCGCCGGCCATTGTGGTGCGCGGCTAGTTTTGATCTTATTGTTAATGGGACGCCAAGTTTTTTCAACAGCATTCGGAAAAAAAGGTATCATAGGACCCCAGCGGAAACGTTATGGACCCTTGTGAAGTAAAATGGATATACGTTCTACGAAGGAGGTGTTATTTTAATCGTAGGACGGCTTTGTTGTTCAGGAATGTAGATGGCCTGTCATAATTTTAATGGGCAGTTTCTCAGGCTCCATGAACCTTGGTGGGCACGTCCTAAATATTAGTAAATGCCCCTATCGACTATTACGCAACTCACATAACTCTAAAAATACCATACAAAACCATTGTTATACTTAACTGAATAAATAAAATAATCAACATTAGCAACGCAACTAAATTTCAAGCTCAAATTTCAACGGGTCATTGATCCTTTCAATGACGATAAATGCATTCAAAATCCATTTTATGGGTAACCCTAGATAAATAAATAAATACGGGCGTACTGAATGTTTACCTTTTATTTATTTACGGTTCATTAATAGAACTCCACTGATAACCGAGGCTTTGTCTGGCTTGAATAACCCAATAATGAATAAATGCCTCGGCGAGCCACACACGATGTTTTGTAATGACATAATTGCAGCTCGGCGCGATTCACAAATCGTGATACTTTGCGCATTCTCGCTACACCAAAATTATTGCTGTAACTTTTAAATATACCTTATCTTTATGCAATTCTTAAATATAAACAGTACGCAGGAACAAAACGATTGCTCATTCCTTAAATACGACAGAAATATATGTAAAATATATACTCAAAAACGTTTATTGACAGTATTTGCTTTTCATTTGATTGTCTATCCTAGCTAGACTTATAGTGCTAGTGTCATAGTGTTTATCGACGAGAACAATGGCGCTGAGTTTATTTCTCAGGCTAAACAATTATTTGTGTGATTAAGGCTTGATACGCCCTAAGGCGATAGACTCCTCATATTACCTCTTGGGAACAAAGAACCGTTGGATCTCTAAATGTCTTTTCTAGAATATTGGTATAATTTCGTTTTCACTTCAAATTGCCACAGACGATATTTGCTAGGCCTATAGGTATGGAGCTAAATAAAAAAAGCTCTTCGGGGCCAAGAATGCGACGGTAACAATAGAAGAGTAAAACATTGATAGTGGAGACAACTAAACAGAAAATCGGATAACACTAGATGGGGTGACGTGGCGCCGACTGCGAACATAAAGAGACCATAATTATGAAAAAAGACAAAAGTACTTTTAAAATGCAGATTTTAGATATAGATTAGGAGTACGGAGCTTATTGGATTAAAGACATACAATTACACTCTAAGCGACGCGGCGTCTGTTTTAGACACAAAGAATATGTAAGGTATAATTTTATTATACAACAAAGTAGGCTCAAAAAGGCCGCTTTGAGCTGATAAGCTGATTTTTTCCAAGTCCCTTAGGGCTTCACTTCCCATCTCGCTCTCAACCAAGCATAATGAGTGGTTGTTAAAATTATGAATGGAATATCTTCTGAGAAGTTTCATTGTGTGCGTAGCTGTCCGTCGGTGTGGTCACGTTCAACGTGCGCACACAAGCGCAGGAATGTTGGTGTTTGTTTGAATCTACGGTAAATATTATCATATTACCATAGCCGGTGGTATTTTAAAACTAAGGATGTGCGTTTTCCATATTACATGACATACTAAGGCGGTTGCATAATTTATTAAGTGTAATGCTTGTGATTGAGTGTGAACAACGATATAACTACGACGAAAATAAAAGAGATAGGAGCATTTAGATCTTCAGACTTATAGATATTTTTACTACTAAAAAAAATATTGATAAAAGATTCCGGTTTTCTTAATGTTATAAAAGAACGAAACACCATCTCTGACCTTAGGACGATAGGAACCGTTTGGCATAACAAACAGGTAACATCATTTAAAGCATTCTTCCATAATTGATTCCCACATTCCACTTAAGACAAAAACCTAATTTGTCAAACAAACACATTCACGCCTTTTATCCTCACTGCCAAGCGAAAAATGCACTTAAATGACTACTGATTAACAAAAAAATAATTAACAAGAAACATTCCATCATGGCCGTTATTATCTAGATTTAACCAGACAGTGTTTACAAGGTGGTTCTAAGCGCGTGTTTAAAAGGACGCCAAAAGTTACCTAAAACAGTAATTTGTTAAAAAGCGTATTTTAAATTAAACATTTCCCTGAAGCAGAAGTATTGACGCTGATGTTAACTTTAAATTGGGTTATATACATCATAAAATTATAGAGAGTGTATTCCCGACAAATATTAAAGTAATGCAAGTATCTTAATACTTAGGTACCCCAGAAATTAAGAATTTTTCTTTTTTTACTCATTCAGATTCTGACTCTTTCCTTTTCTACGCATTCCTAGGTTTATACTAGGATGGGACTCTACCTACATGAAATGATGTGAAATATTATAAACGCTGTATTTTTACCTAGAACTTTAGTTTTTACATTTATTTCTTTTTATTTTATTCATTTAGGATTTCCAACAAAATTAACAGTATTACATACAACAAAAGGAATCAATAAAAAATCTGGGCCAATGGGCATGGTATGGTATGGGCAGACATCAACTACATACGCTAGGTTAAAAAAGAAATTAAACATATAAAAATAAAAAATCAGATCAACAATATGAATCTATGTATCTACCTACATACCTAATATCTAATTTTAACATAAATTTGACATAAACTTTTTATTATATATGCTATATATTTAGTTAAGTTATATTGTTCACATTTTGTAAATGCACCTACCTATCTCATCTCTGAACCACCTTAAGTTTGATTGGTAGAAAATGCCTTTGGGATTAGGTCTACATAAATATTATGTACTTCTCTGTATAAAGTAAATAGATAAATATATAAACATCAGAAGAATTTATAAAGAAGAATTCACATTTTTTAATATACTTTACGCTAGTGAATTGTCTTATCTACTTGCAGTACCTACATCAGAATAGAGTTTATTTCTTATTTTAAATACGTATCAGTTTGCTGCAATCAGTCGGTGGATGACGAATAATAAGTATACGTAGCCAACATGATATTATTGACTATTGCATTCGCAAGAAATATAGAACGAAGGTCGCGGAAAAATAACATGAATCAGATTTCAAAGAATAATAAATAGATATATATTTGAAAAATTAAATAAGATACTTTCTTTCAAGAATGATATTTGTGATATATTTTGCACATACAAATTCAATTACTTGGACGAAACGCACTAGCAAAGCTTTGCCTTGGTTTTAAAGAACAAGAGATTACTAATGTTTTTTAAGTGATATCTGGATTTTGCACATTCAAGATTTAATTACTTGGACGAAACGCACTAGCAAAGCTTTGCCTTGGTTTTAAAGAACAAGAGATTACTAATGCGTTTAAAGTGATATCTGGATTTTGCAATATCTGAAATTCAATTACTGGGACGAAAAGTGCAAAGCTTTGCCTCGGTTAAAGAACAAGAGATTACTGTTGCTTTTAAAGTGAGATCTGGATTTATGCACATACGGAATTCAATTAATTGGACGAAACGCACTAGCAAAGCTTTTTCTTGGTTTTCAGTGAGACAGAGATTTTTACCCGTATCGAGCTAAGCTTTTTATATAATTATAGGTACGGATTGGAATTTGTTATTAATCGCCAGTATCATTGTAACCGACTTTTAACAGTGTACTGTTAATTGTTAACTGTTAATGTATTAAACAGTATAGTTAAAAACTCTTTTCCGCCTTTTAAAAAGTAAGTACTCTGTATCATGTCCCAAAAGTTTATGTTCAAAAGTTTGGACTATGGCATCCTGAAACATTAGATATAGATTATTCTAAGACCTAGTAATACACTGGCCAACTAGCTACAATGACTTCAAACCAAAATACATCAAAGCTTGCACGGTGCTATTTGATGTGAGAAATAGAAAATGCGGTGGTGCTTACCCAGATGGAATCCCTCGTGCAAGATAGCTAGCTATACGTGCTGTAGGACAAATTAGCTCCAACTGGACACAAGACATTACCAAGCTACTTGTTAAAGCGGCCCGGATCGGACCACCACCAGCTCTCTTGGTCTGATTGCTATATAACGTAAATATAATCGGAAAATATGAATTGATACTGCAATTAGCCAAGCATCATAAAATACCCATTTTGCAATTCTCTCTTTAACATGTATTTGGTGAAATTGGCTAAGGTGAAACAATGATGCTATAATTTGTAAAAAAGAGGTTTCTCAGATTAGTTTTTATTGTTTTCTTTTCCAAATGTCCTCTACATTTTACTACTGTAGTAGTAGAGTCCACAATATAATTACGATGACACTTTATAATTATTTAATTATAATAATGTGATCGATATTGAGTACGTACCTAGAAGGAAGCTAGCTTAATTTTTGGTACTCATAGTAATTGGTACGAGTGGACTAGGGGAAGTATTACGAAAAATCCTATATCGTTAGCTACATATACCGAGTATTCGTTTTTAGACAATCCATTTTCAACTTTGTTGTATTAATTTCGGCTTGAATTAAAAAGTTCGTATATAGTTATTTCTGCCGCGTAATTTACGTAATTTACGTAAAGAATTTAGGTTTAGGTTTCTTCCGACCTATAATATGGAATCCATTAACAAGTAGGAAGAGTTATGACGCAGAATGGCAATTAGATATGGCAGAGATAATTCAGCTTACAACTGCTGTTGCTTTGTTATTTTGCATTTTTATATAAGTATTCAAGATTTTATACTGGACGTTGGAAATATAAGTAATTATAGGTAACAAACAAGGTGGAAGAGTTTGGTGTACGTCATACATTTTTCTATAAATCTTAATAAATAAGTTATGGGAGTAGTAAATGTAAGGATGCAGGAATGCATTAACGGGATGTAGGTGGAATAAATTTTAAGTGCCGGTTACTAGAGAAATATTCGTTCAACAAGTTTATTTATAGAGGGTTGGATAAGTTGCGGCTTTTTAATCAATCATGTGGACTACCAAGTGGCATCCGGTGCACACGACAATTGTCCAATAAGCGATGATCATTCCGCAATAAGCTATGCACTCGGCACTCGCTTTAAGATAACGTTTAAATAAAATTATCCATCGCATCGCTCACTTCACCGAAGAAATGGAATGCTGTTCAGGGTAGACCTCACAAAAAAAAACAATCATTGAACTTTAAAGACGCAGGCATTTAGAAACGTCGGTCACTTTATTAAATTTTAATAATCATGCCTTTATATGGCCCTCTTTGATTGCGGTGATCCTGTAAGACCATTCGTAATTATTGAACTTTTATAGTAACAAATTGTTTAATGTAACACACAAAAAAGAAAATTAAACCCATAAGAAACTTCAGTTTAGAATTAGTGATTGGTATTTTGATGTTATTGGGCAACATCAGCATTCGTCAACATAAAAAGGTAATAAATCACCACGTATGCTTCGATGAAGGCTTTTAGAATAATAAATAATCATTACAGCTGCATTGACGTATACTTTCTAATAAGAATCATCCTAAATTTAATTACAATACTTTATCAAAACAAGTTCTTGGAACATTTTGGATTCGATTATCTCGTTTCACACATTAAATCCGCCCATTACACGAGCTCGAGTGGCCAAAGGCGACCGACCACACACTGCCGCCGCGCATTTCGCAAAAAACACCCCAACACGTAACATAATATTTCCCAAGCAGGCTTATATTTATTGGCTGAACAAGACGGCGGAGTCCTGGCGCCGCGACAACTCTGCTTCCCAGAATCGAACATTGATGTGTCGGCCCGAAGCCGTTACATCCATGGAAAAAAACAATATTTATGTCGATGAAAAATTGGGATACGAGCGGTATTTATCTAAACACCGTGAGCTATGCGCTTTTTGTTTGGACCCTACTTGCAGGAATCCGCAGGTATCGCTTAGAGCATACACAAGTATTAATTTGTTAATTTGATGGCTAGGGGCGTGGCCTGAGCCTGTTAGCAACAAGTGTTTTTTCCTATTTCATAACAAATAATGTAATATAGGATGAGCATAATGCATATTACTTATGATTTAAAATGCACAATTGAAAATGCGATTAAAGATTGGAGATAAACATACGAGATATGATCAACATGTTTATAATGATATATCATTTCTTACTTATATGAGACGTTAGTTTCAAGAACAGATTTACATATCTCTGTGGCAAGCCATAAACATCTATTCCACAGGGGTGCTGGGACTGTGGTCCTATGCTTTGGCTCCGTGTGATTTGGTGAGCATTACCGAGAGTTAAAAATACTTAATGGTGCGTCTCTTATCTCTTTTCATGACGAAATGCATTAAACGGCCTTTCTGATCAATTAATTCCAGAGTCAGGTACCAAATTTAAAACGAATCTACAGGGTGGGTGCGTGGGAGTATCTCGATATATCAAAAATAAAGTTTTAAACATATGGTATGAGTTTCTATTTAAATTCCAGATACCATCTGAGGATATTATGAAAGTGTATATGTAGTATGTTTTATGTAATTTAACATTATTCCGTAAAAATAATAGCCTGGTATAGCTGCGAGGTACTTTATACGGTTGAAGTACATTTTATATAACCTTGAGTTAATAATACTTTTATACGTAAATCGATCCAATGCACATACTTTTATTTATATTTATCGAATAAGTTGGAAATAACATATAAGATTTTTATATTAAATATGTGTATAAGG
>NW_023594090.1:0-16815 GCF_014839805.1 Manduca sexta
AACGTGTTGAACTCAAAACTACCCAACATATTAAGATGAAATTTGGTATGGAGACAGTTTAAGACCCTGGGAAGAACATAAGCTCTCGGGAAAATATATAGCGTGACTTTTATAACGGGATACTTTAGCCCGAAAAACTTTGTAACGCGGGCGGAGTCGCGGGCAAAAGTTAGTATACAGATAAAGACCAATTTGCACTAGATCAACGCGGTGGACTAATTTAGTAGGCAGCTCGTACCCAGTTATAGGATAGTGTAATACAGGGCTATTATTTTAATTATTATTATTGGTTCAGTTGCATATTGTAGTTAATGTTCTCATACAATAGTTCTGGTTCGCGGCCGCGTTACCGTTGTCTTCAATATATTTCATTATCAAAATGCTAATATCGTTATCTTTGGTTTGAAAATAATGTAGCGAGACAAACTGTTTGTGATGATAGAAATATCCCATTTATACATAGACATAAGTTAGTCAGTATCATAGTTCTAAGAAGCGTAGTTTTATTGAAGTGCGGTGTGCACTACTTTGAGTTCCTGGCTTCGAATCTCGGATCGAGTAAAGTGCTATTGTGGCTTTCTCAGTATCAGCCAAGAGTTTGAATTATACGCCCAATATGGCGACAAGCTCGCCGTCTATCACGTCCTTGAGCGGAAACCCTCGAGTTAAAGAGCCTTCCTTGGAATAGTTGTACCGTATGTAGTCTGTGATATGCAAGGTCTTAGTTTATAGGTTATTTCACCCACAAAGACGGTCCCCACCACTTTCTGGGCGTGTTACGGGGTAAGGGGACTGATCCAAGCCTCAGTCCCTTGTTGTAGTGTGCGTGTGCACTCATGCTGCTCACGCGCTCTGTAAGCGATTAGGGAAAGTAGTGGAGCGCGTCTTCGTAGATGAAATGATCTATACTTATTATCATAGTTCGTTTTTTAAATCTTAGAATGATGAGACGAGCTCGCCGTTCGCCTGATGGTAAGCGGTACAACCGCCCATAAACAGCAGAAACACCATCCAACACCTTGTGTTACAAAGTATTGTATGGTGTTCTACTACGCTCGCCATTCTGAAAAATGAGTGAGTCCAGTAGTTATACTGGCTACAATGTTCTCCAAACCGGAACACAACAGGGACTATACACTGATGATTGGCGGCAGAAATAGACATTGCGGTGGTATCTACCCGGCTGGACTCTCACATATGAGGGACCTACCACCTAAAGCAAACTATCATTTTCATAACTCTACGATAAATTAAATTCCGGTAAAAGATGTCAACGCGTAAAAGGTCGGCATCCAAACCTATTGCCCGATACAAAAATATATCTTAACATTATATTTAAACCAGCTTTATAATTTGTTGGACAGCTGTACGTGATTCTCAGTTTTTTATTTCACTGGCGTTCAATCACGAAGAGACAAAAAAGTCTTCCAACAGAAACAGAGCCTTGACCGAACAATTTGGACACCGTAATACCACTTCAACACTGTCCTAGATATTCCGCTTCAATGCATCTCAACACAATGGATAAAATCTTTACGCAATTGAAAATTCTAGAGATAAACACTATGCTAACTTGGAAATGTCAACTTTACAGGAGAGACGCTTAAAGTAAAAAATAAGATAAATTATATAATACTAGAGGTTTTTTAATGAGTGTTTTGTATAATTCAAGAATTCTTCATTTCAAAAAAGAGATTTTGTAAGCTTATAAAAGGTAAAGAAATAATAATATTGCATTCCAACGGAAATTAGCCAAAAATCGATTTAACGTAGTGTTAATTGCTGGTATCAATGAATTAAAAGCCTTGGCCCACGACAGACAACGTAATAAACCCTTGTTGTAATTTACGAGCTATCAGTCCAGCATACTAAATTGTTTGGAACAAAATCCCTACTATATACTTATATAAGATGAAAAAAACTCTATATTATGTCAATCCAAGTCATGATTTCCTTGTTTGTCAAATTTAAATCAAATCCGTTCCGAAGTTTCTTAATTTACTTCCACAACTACGGCACTGAGTAAGTCGGTAACTAATATTAATGAATGAATCCTCCTAACCGAATTATCGGCCATGCGGCCAATCTCAACGGAAATCAAGCAGGTACGCAGGATATATTATAGTGCACAAGTGTGTGCGCAATACACAGGTGCACTCTCTGTTCCTTCAATCCTATAGTTAGGTGAGACGACAATCCGACATGACCGGAGAGAGATCAGTTCAGCACCAACGGCTTTACGTGCTTTCCGAGGCACGGGGGTATCACACCAACTTCCTGACTCCGAGCTATGACTGATAATGTTTTTAAGATAGAAGAACCCATTGAAATAAATACTATTTAACGGATTTTATCGCGGTTTTTCATATTATTATTTTCTCCCGACGTTTCGAAGACTTTGCAGCCTTCACGGTCCCGGGGCAATCGCGATAAAATCCGTTAAATAGTTTTATTTCAATGTTTAACATTCGCGTAAACATAAGAAATCATTATAGTAAAACCCAGTCACAATTATTTTGACCCGACCCGGGATTCGAACCCAGGACCTCAGCGCAGTATTCGTATTCGTACAGTGTACAATTATAACTATGCCGAGGCAGTTTAATTAATAATAAAAGTCATAACGTTGTGTTTCTGTGCCAGGCTAAAACATTTGCATAGAGCTGTATCTAGTACGTAATCTTGTGACCTTCGTTGGCTGGACAATTATGGATGTTTATTCTGAAACAGGTGATATTTATCGCTGTTCGTAATATTGTTTTAATCGGTCTCGTCTATTTCGTGTTGGAATGTAGTTGTAGGTATAGATTGCTTTGATCTTGCCTCGAGCTGATACTAAGTTTCGGTGTGAGATTACGGAGCTGACGTCATTTGTTTTTTTTTAGCTAAACAATAGTGAGCAAGCATTGTTGTCGTTTGAAGGATATAGAAGTACAAGATTTAACTGTAGTATTATGAATATGATGCAGCGCTTCGTAATGGAACATTTTAGACTAGATGATAATATAAGGTAAGTATATTGTACAGGGAACATAATGCAATGTCATTGCGTTGTCGTTGTTAGGAGTTGATAATTTAATCTTTACATCAATAACCAAGACAATCTACAAAACATGTTTCTTAATCAGTACTACTTTTCGAGATTTTGTTTTTCAATAAATAAAATAAAACGTTATTCATCACGTGGGCGAACATAGTTGCGTTTATGATAAGTCAAAGTACATGAGAATATATAATTATGACTCCAATTAAGTCGCTTATATAACTACAGACATTTTATATTGGAAATAAAATAAATGAGAGTACAAAGTACAAAGAAGCCAATTCGTACTGGTATAAAAAAAGAAATAAAAAGATGTTTAAAAATACTTTTTTTTTTGTTTTTTGTTTCTTTCGCTCGAATGTTCATATCGAACGTTCGAGAATAGTCCCCTAATCATTACAGACTCTGCGACCAACAAGGATCAAGGTCGTTTTTTTAACTATTTTATTATGCTGCAGAGGCCAAGCAAACCGAATGATGCTCAAATTACAAAGGTACGTAATTTATAACACATCACAATGACGTACTTCCGCATTCAATTCCCAGCCAGTTGAGGCTTAAATTGTGTCGTTGCGTTGTTATCTTTATTCTTTAGCCCATTTTACTCAATTGTTTTAGTTGTGAATTATGATCTAATACCTAAACATGAGTCGTAAAATTGTTGTTTAACCAAAATGGCTCATTTGGTATTTATTCAACCATACCCGGAACTCGTGTCATTCTGTTCGTGTCCATAATAGAATACAAAATTAAGAATATTACGTAAAATTAACTTAAGAGTACCTTAGCGGCAAAAACTTTTAAGAACAGGAAACGGGTATGTCAATGTTGGATGTGGCGTAGTCTCTGCCTAACCCTATGGCATAAGGGCGTGAGTGTATTTGTGTGCATTGTGTAATACTACGCAGAATTCCGACTAGTTTTCCTCTAGTGCGAAGTTACCCTAAAGTGGGAGATAAATTATGCGCAGCCTTGATAGTCCGCGCCAATAGCACGAGCAAATCAAACATACGTTGCAATAAAGTAACAAGAATCGTCATAATATAAACCGAAGAGATACTCTGCAGTAATACGAAACAGTACTATTCCCTCTCAGTAGTAGAGAAGGCCCGTGCTCAACAGTGGGACAGTATAATACAGGGCTGATATTATTATTATTTATTATTTAATGCAAAACAGACACGCCTTTATCAGAGAAAGGGTTGGTAGAAATGTACTTCTACCAACCCTTTGAGAAAATGTTAAGTGAAGTTAAATGTTATCAAATGTTACAAAATGTTCTGTTAAATTGTTGTTAGATTAGTTTACAACACTATATAATATATTATAGTATTTATTTATTGAAATTACTAGTCTGTATTAATGGAAATTCTAACTTTAGAACGATAGGTCTTATCACTAAGACCAAACGGGTCAGTTCAGTTGACCCTGGTGTACCAGGGCTCCCACTTTTCGTTTGTGTTCCGATCCCAACACTGCCACGAAGTAAGCAAACACACGGAAGGTTTGTTGAGCAGTGGTCAAGGGTCCATATAATCTGGTCCCTGTTCCCTTTCATAATTGATGTATAATCTAATATCATTAGAATGGTTTGCGTACCGCATTTATGCATATTAGTACTTATAGCTCTGTCCGCTACAAATACTAAACTCCGCGCTAATAAATAATATAATAATATCAGCCCTGTATTATATACTGTCCCACTGCTGAGCACGGGCCTCCTCTACTACTGAGAGGGATTAGGCCTTAGTCCACCACGCTGGCCTAGTGCGGGTTGGTAGACTTCACACACCTTCGAAATTCCTATAGAGAACTTCTCAGATGTGCAGGTTTCCTCACGATGTTTTCCTTCACCGTTAAAGCGAACGATAAATTCACAAAGAATACACACATGATTTTTTAGAAAAGTCAGAGGTGTGTGCCCTTGGGATTTGAACCTGCGGACATTCGTCTCGGCAGTCCGTTCCACACCCAACTAGGCTATCGCCGCTTATACTAAGAAGAAAATTTTAATATCATTACCTAGGTGCGAATATTTTTTTTATATACGCGCACGGCCGTGCGTGGGGTTACTTTGCCGTACAACTGCACTACTGCACCTGATAGTAAGTGGAGTAAGATCCAATAGAGTATCGACTGACGAGAGATGATTACCCCGCGGAAATCGACACAATTATGCCGGCCTGTTGGAACCGTATAGACATAAGTTGATCTCGGAACAAAACACATTTACGAGCCATTACGGCGGGTTTTAACACCTTGTGTACGGTGGTCGCTATCCGGGCGAATATAAAATATATCCTACCAACAAACAATAAAATATAGAGGTACAATGCTGGGTACGCTCATGTTTGTTCCAGTACGTTTATATCAAGATAGCTTTATAAAATGAATATTTATGATAAACATCCGTATATTAGTTCTACATACTAATGACATTGACTCAGTCTAATACAATAACTAGACAACTAAAAATACAATACCTAATGACGCAGCTGCGCACGAGTAATACTGTTTATCTATAGGCCTGACTTCTGGTCCGAACGATACCAAACTTCAAAGGATCACCCGCTGGGATTATCTGAAGATTATACTAAAATTTAATGAAAATCGCTCCAGCAGTTTTGGATTCTATAGAGAACATACATGTAGTACATATTAGTATGAGTTACTGCAATAAACGTATTTTCTTCCTCTTCTTTTTCTTCTACATTTATTTTTAAGTAACTAGTTGACCCAACAGACGTTGTCCCGTCTTAACTATGAATTTGCAGCGTGCATTCTGTCAATCGCTGACAGTTATTTCAAACAATTGACAGGTATATAAAGTTAATATTTTCGTTAAGTTTCCAAATTTTCTGCGCAATTTACAATAACAAACACAACACAAAAAAAAATAGTAAAATCGGTCCACCCGTTCACGCGTGATGGCGTTACCAAGTGAAATAGGGATTCATTTTTATATATAATATAGATAATAGTCGTTGTTCACGGATGCGTTCGTGCGAAAAAGTTTTTCCCAGATAAAAGTCCCGCTATATATTTTCCCGGGATGAAAAGTAACCTATATCTTTCCCAGGGCCCCAAACTGTCTTCATACCAAAGTTTATCGAAATCGGTTCTAGGGTTCAGCCGTGATAGCGTAGTAGACAGTTACTTACGCTTTAAAATATAAGTATAGATATAGATAGATCTATAGGAGAGAAACCGGTGGAGGCACATCATTTGCGCCAGATGCAACCCTGATGCTGACCACGATCCTCAGATATGAGAGACCAACTAGAAAGAGATAGTACAGGAGGCCCGCGTCCGGTAGAGGGACAGTATATAATACAGGGCTGATATTAAATTATATATGAATAGAAGTCCAAGAAGGGTCTAAATGTTGATTCGCCGTTACGGTGTAATAAATAAAGATGATCCGTTTAAATTGCTAGTTCTAGTTGTTCATGGCAGTAGTTATTACATTATACGCCAGTACCGCGTGTGCCGACGCGATGCGACGTTGTGTCGACATTGGGCAACTTCCGTCTTGTCTATTATACCAATAAACGTGAGTATTTAAAACGCCGCGCAGACGTTTTCGAGATTTTAACTTATGCACAGTTTATTGTGAGTTGTGTTAAATAAATTCATTATTGTCAAAATATGTGTGGTGCTACAAGTTGACAGAGTCTACGCGGATCCTTACGCCTTGTGTACGGTTGTTATCAAGTCCGGTACATAATATAATAAACTAGACATTCCAGTAGTAATAAAAAAATAAATAGCATGCTGTTGCTAATTGTTTCTATTAGGTAGCTTTATAATCTTTCAAATTTAAGTATTTTTTTGATAACGAAGACAATAATATAATCTACCAATTATAAATGTCAGAATCTCCTGCAACGAACCGAACGAACGAACGAACGTAATAGTAACAATTCCAGTATTGTATATACTGTCTGCTGAGCATGAACCTCCTCCTCTATTGTAAAAGCATGGCCTTTCCACCACGCTGACTTAGTGCGGATTGGTTCACCTCGACCGTAATCGTCACTAAACATTAATCAACAATGCACCCTAACTAATATTTCCCGTTCTTATTAGCGTTGCCATGGATTTCCTAAAGTAAAGGTAACGTAAAGATTCCTCTAGGATGTTTAAAGATATTTCTACGAGCCTTCCTCACCATACGTCTAGTAAAATAGGGACTAGTAAAAGAACTGTAAATATTAGGGTCCATGTCCACAATGTTTTAAGCGAGTTATGCTTGTGAGTTTTGACACGTTCCCTCTGTTCGCGTATTCAGCGATGAAAGGCTCATCTTACTTCTCTGGCTTATTATTTGTAACGTATTTTGACCGTTTTTACGCTCATACTGCATTGCCACGTGACGTCTCGCTCTGTGTATCTTTTTTCTCTTATTTGACAGTTACGCCTTCCATTCTTAGATAATTTATCTACTTCTCCAAGTTTATATCTAATATCAATCGCCAATAATTTTGTTGAACAGTTTTTGTTATTTTTTTAATTAAATATTTTGTCTCACTTAATTCTTTATTCCAATAAAAAAAATAGCAATGTCATATTTACAAAAAAAAAAACAGTTATAATTGGGAAACGTAAACAACATAACTACGTATTAGTATGAATAGAAGGTAAAAAACTTATTTTGGTTGAATGTTACGACACAGATAAATGTCAAGGAAAAAAGCGGTAGAAACTTAATACGTTCTTGTCGTACTTTGATCGATCATTCTAGAGTTTTTAGCAATCCATATTTATATTATAAATGCCAAAGTCAGTCAGTTACTCTTTAAAGAATGAACCACTGAACGAATTCCGATGAAATTGGTGTAGATAGTTTAAAACCCCGAGAAACACATGGAATAGATATTTTGTTTTTATTTTACGAAATTATGCTGTTATTAGTATCTACATCGTAATGAAATTATGCCACACGAGTTAACTACCATTTGGTTGTATATACATGGGATTTAATTTGATTATAAATGTTATTTGATTTTATTTTTATAATAAATTATTCTATCAAGTATTTTAACCTATAAAAATGTGACGATTAATATTATTAAAATATACATATTTTCAAGTATAATATTGTAAAAGAAATAAAACCTAAAATAAGATAGGGTTTTACGTCAAACTTTTACGCGGCGAAGCGAGCGTCAACTGCCATAAGTGACCGTTTGTGCGTGAGAAGAGGTTACCCACGCTCCCGTGTCAAAGCGACCAATGTTACTTGTAATATTTGTAAACATATATATAGTTCGTTTTGACGTACTAAAACAAATAGATATGAAGCGAAATTTCCGAAAAAATATATTTCGTATCGTAGGGCTTTTTAATAACAGTATGATAAAGTAATAAATAGAATATTATGAATTTGTCGATGCCTTTATTATATAGCACGCATTAAAAAATTTGGAATTGCCTTATACTGTTTCGATTGAGCGCGAAAGACTTCCTCGTATTATTTACAGTTACCGTAGTGGCACCGGCTACAGGAAATACCAGCTGTTAACCCACTATCCCAAAACGAGGACAAATCACTTAAAAATTGGTATTGCGTACCATAGATTTAGCAAGAGTTAATTCAGACTGTAGTTCGGTTAGGTCAGGAAAAAACATATTTTACGATGAGCTTACACTCTATGACATTGTGATGTATTGCGAATCTAGCTACTTCTTCGAAAATATTGGATTACTTATGTCATTTTACGAAGCAAATGTAGACCATTTGTTTAAAATATACAGTTGCGCAGTGTAGCCCAACATTACAAGATAAAAAGATTTTTCGGAGTTTATCTTGATTTTTTATATTATGATTTCCTGACGTTTCCAAAACTTTGCAGTCTTCATGGTCACGGGGTAGACTGAAGTGTAGGTCATCCCATATACCGTTCGTATAATAAATAACGTCTGTCCCTAAATGATAAAGCATTACTTAAAAACCTTATAAGTGTAAACAAAAAAAAAATGTGAAAATATTTTCATAGTATAAAGATTTTCATTGCATTCTTTGAAGTTTTTCAAGGTATTGTTTACGAGCAGTCATCTAGACGTGCAAGTCACTTGTTTTGTCGTCCTTTTCAATCATACATTAAGTAAACACAATAGGTAGTACTTATATTGTGTTTGCAATTTAACGTGTACTGCGCGTTTCATCTGGTATATTATCTCTAAATTGTAGTCTTCCGTCTATGGGCCTTGAATATGAACTACGACATGTAAATAGTAATTTAAAATGTAATAGAGATATGATTATAGTAGCCCTGTACGTAGAGAACTACGTTACATCTATATATAGCAAGTAGTATTCAAGATATTTGTACCGATAGAAACTACTCGCGAGAGATGCTTGCCAAAACGAATGCTGTTGAGTATAAAAAAAAATACGTATTGATTTTAACACCTTTATTGAAGTGGGTTAAAAATAAAGAATGATTAAAAAATTAAATATATATAATACATCTTTTCATAGATAATAAATTATGATAAAACAGCAATGGTCGTAGTTAAAAACCGCAAGTCATTTATAATCTGTTAAGGATGTGATCTCCGCGGTATGGCGTAACGTGCCGTTTTTAGCGAGTGACCTAATTAATTTGGCCATTACTCGGAACTATACTGATATTGTTATGTCATTGTCAACTATGACATCACAATTATTTTATGCCGAAGGTTTAAATTTTGCTTATTATTTTATATTAATAAATAATAATATCAGTCCTATATTATTTATTGTCCCACTGCTAGGCACAGGCCTCCGCTGCCACTGAGAGGGATTAATTAGGCCATAGTCCACCACGCGGGCCTAGTGCAGATTGGTAACTTCACACACCCTCAAAATTCTTATAGAGAACTTCTCAGGTATGCAGGTTTCCTCATAATATTTTCCTTCACCGTTAAACCAAGCGATAGTTCACAAAGAATACACACATCATTTTAAAAAAGTCACAAGTGTGTGCCCTTGGGTTTTGAACCCGGCGGACATTCGTTTTGGCAGTCCTTTCCTCACCCAACTAGGCTATCGCCGGCCGATATTTCTTTTACTTTTTCTTAAAACGTTATAACAATAGTTATGTAATTAGAGATCTGAAAATTCTTTATCAGATAATGTAAAACTAAAAGCCATATATTGTTTTGAGGTAACGTAATCTGATAATCACATTATTTAACATTGCAAGAGATAATAAGAATGAGTCATGATGCATGTGGATACAATCAACAAGGAATATAGTTGAACACGTGCAAAACTGCAAGTCATTTACACGATAATTTTTTAATGTAAAATAAACCCTGCTTTGTACATCTACACTTAGTTATAAGGGACACGAATAGATATGCTTGGGCGAGGATTTGTTGCTAACTCTGTGCCAATTCTAGGACTTTAAAGTAATTATAGGACAACCTGATTCTGTAAATACCATACTAGACATGAATGCCATAACAATGACATTGGTGAAAGCCAACCTGATCGTGAGGAATGGGTTCCGGTTATACGGAGTGCTCTCAAACTGGGGTATCAACGATAACCCTAATTGCATAGCGCGTTATTGGTTATTTCGTCTGAGAAGCAAAAAACACGTTTGGTTTTTCTGATTATTTGAATTTCGAATTTAGAAAAATAAAATGATTTTATAGGTATCAAAGAACCTTTGCAGTGGCAACACTAATTAATAAGGTTAGTAAGTAAATGTTTGCGCGAATGTTAAACATTAAAATAAAACTATTTTACGGATTTTATCGTGTTTTTTTATATTATAATTTAGACTTCAAGACTCATTCTGCGTAGATCGGACCACCAACAGCTAAAAATAAAATGAAAATAAAATGTTGAATAATTGTAAAATGTAGGTAGATTTGTAATTTTGACTTTGCGGGTGACTAACACCTCAGACCGTCCCGTGACCACGAAGGCTGCAAAGTCATATCAACACGTCGGGAGATAATAACAATATAAAAAAATCGCGATAAAATCCGTAAAATAGTTTTATTTTAAATGTAAACCAATCGTAAAGATATCTTTCACTCACAAAATGTTGTTTACTTTGTACCCAATATATCTTTATAAGCTAAGCACATCACACCTTTATCCCCGAAAGCATAGGCAGAGGTGCAGCTAGGGCACCCACTTTTCATAATATAATTTCCATCCCATGATGTAATAGCGAGCAAGCCTATCGCTATATCGGGCAAAAATTCCAGAATCCAGACTCATATGAGCAAAAAAACGCAATAACACTACCCGACCCGGGGTTCGAACGCAGGAGCTCAGAGCGCTGTCATACCGCGCACGCAATACTACTATTCCACCGAAGTAGTCAACCATAACACATATTTTTTCATGTTTTTGAAACTTCTTTCGTCATTATTAAATAATACCTAATCATTATTAGTATGGTTGAAATTATATATTTATTTAAATAAAGAGTTGTATGTAAAGTGTTGTTTCGTTTTAGTTAATTATTCATTTATTTGTAGGTAATTTAAATAAGATCATTAGAAGTGTTAGTGATACCTCTAGTTTTTTCACACAGTTAAATTCATTTAGATCGCTCAGCACAGGCGAAAAATTAGAAGACAATAATCATAAAACTCGCAATAACTTACCACTCTCCTGAACAGCAAGTTACTGGGCCTTGTAGTCACCGTGCGTCAACACCACAACACTTAGAGGCATTTTGTACTTAGCAAATTCTTCGGAAGCATTCTCCGTGGTGAGAAGTCGCGCCAGCTTGTCGCGAGTTGTCTCGTCGTCCACTACACCTCAAGGCCCCGCCAATTATCTTCTCCCACACTTTCAAGGAGCTCTCGTCTTCCGGAGCATCATATTTGTGCATTAATCTTTTAGTAGCTTCCTCATAATCTTCTGGATATTCATTCTTGTACGCGAACGACAACGCATGGAAACGCGCCATCGCCGTCACAGAGCTCGCGGCATGCTCCCAATCCACAGATTGTAGTCTGTCGTAAGCTCCAAACCCTCGTATGGTCAGATCTTCCAGCAGTATCGTCTCGGAGCCTAATTCAGCCGTGCATCCGTAAAATTTCGGGAAAACAAACCTGTATTTCTGTGGTATGTCATGTTTCTCTTGCAATTCGTGGAATACTTTCTGTATTTTGGTGTAAATGTATTGCTCTGTGCTGTAGAGGTTTTCGGCGTTCATGACCGCTCTCATCTTTTCGCCGATGATGGCGACTTTACCGAATAGTTTGAGTGCCTGTCCATTCTGCGGCACGGTGACGGTGTAGAGCGCGGAGGTGTAGTTGGCGCCGCCGCTGGTGATCGCTTTCACGTGGACGTCCGCGCCGCCGAACGCTTTGTGGAGGAGGTCACGGAGGATAGTTTCTGCGTCCGGCATGGCTGACGAGCGAGCTGCGACTGCCGGCTAGCGACTACACCGCTCGTAACACTCGGTGACACTACGCTATCTCACGCTTGTTTAGATAATTCTAGTTTATCTCGTTAGTATGAATGAGTGCGAAATAAATGTCGACGGAATTATTTATAAACATTTCGGTGGACACGTTTTTGAGTGCTTTAATACATCTGTTACTGTATAGTTACGCGCGTTGCAGACCATATTTGAGGTTAGTCTGTCTTAGCTCCATACGAAGGTATTATTTCCTACTTGCATGCAGTTTGTGTAAGCTTAGTACAACTATGAGTAATTTCCTCAGCCTTACAATCTGAACTGAACGATCTTAGTATAGTTTTCGATTTATAACCCGCATTACGTTGTAGGTACATATTAAATATAAATGAATTATATATTGTCTTCTGTTTAGCACGAGGTTCCTCTACTATTAACAGTGTTGTTTAAGCTATTATGTTATTTTTCTTTTAGTTGTTTCAAACATTTTCTCATGACGTGTATATTGTTTTATTCATTTCATAATAAATATGCCAATAAAATTGTTGATTCCGTGCATGTCCTAAAGTACCTACGCATAATGTTTTTAGCAACCAACACTATGTTTTGGTAGTTGAAATTTTTCAGACGGACCGTTATGAGTTTTTAAAGTAATTGTTCGTAAATATTTGCAATATATTTCCGTCTGCGATTCGTGCGCCATAACGGTATAAAACAAATGCTCAAGGCCGTTTTCTCGTGGGAGGGCAATTAGAAGACTCATGGATGTGTCGCCGACTTTAAGCGAAAGGAATCGAGATTACCAAGGAATGACTTGTCATTACATTATTCATTGTAACCTATAAACATTCGATTTCATAAATCACCACCGCCTTTCTGGAAAGCACGTTCCATCTGAGAAGAACGGGCAAGAAACTCCAGCGTTGCTCTTTACAAAATTAGTTCAAGATGATAATATGTAGAGTGCATTTATAAAAAAAAAGTATCTCCAAAAAGCTCTCCATTCGAAACTCAATTTAAAATCGACTTAAATTATTTAGCTTTTGTACTGTCATGCATATTGCTTGTGTATATTCTCTAGGCGTAGTAAAATACAAACATATGTCATGCCTTTATCCCTGGAGGGGTAGGCAGAAGCACAACTAGTGCAGCCATTTTTCGCCGTGTGTATTCTATTCCATGATAAGATAGGAGAACCCAATCGCCATATCAGACACTAATTTCAGATTTTCGGCAAATACTGAGTAGAAAAGTCAGTATCATTTTGCTCATGTATGTATGTAAATTCTGCGGATTTGCATTAGGCCAGCGTGGTGGATTAAGAGCTTAAATCTTCTCGGCAGTAAAGGAGACCCGTGCCCAGCAGTCATGGGAGAGTATACATCATTATTTTTAGTATATTACAAAGCCGAAATTAGTTTGCCGAGAATCAGTAGCACAATCCATTGCACAAGTTTTTAAGATAATATTTTATATTTTGTATCTAAAACATATTAATCTAAAACATATTACCTTTTGTATTAATAAAATTTCGGCGCATGTCGGTCGCTCACTAATACCTACTACTACAGCCGACCGGTACAAGCACACCCTTCCGCACCCTGCGGCCCCGCACACGTCCCGGTCGCTCCTTTGTGATCTTTTACATCAAAATCTAATTTGGGTGTTTCGCCTTTATGGTATACAAAAATTAATCTCGTATGATACAGAGCTGGTATTATTATTTTATATATGTCGTTAGAAGATTTACCGGTGGCGGCATTTTACTGATATAATTATGTACTTATGCTGAGAGACATAATATGTAATTGTACGTGGTTATCATAAAATGTTGTGGTGTAAAACAAATAAATTATAATCAATAATAAAATTATAAACACGTATATCCTTGAGATTTCAAGATAAGATAACATAAATTTTATTTAATACACGACACAAACAGATTGGAGCCATTTGTTAATATTATTAAGTACCTAACGTAGCGAAGCGCGAACCATGTCAGATCACGAGCAAATACTAATCGAGCTACTAAACAAGATAATCGCCGAGCAAGCGCTCGTCGCTCCTCGAGTGAAGATACACCCGATCAGCAGCGGCGGAGCCAACTTCACCACCCAGCTGTTCCAGGCAACCATCAGCCTCGGAGACAATGAGCTGAAACTGTTCGCAAAAGTGGCAGCTGTCGGAGAAAAATTCAGACAACAACTTCCAGATTTCCGATTGTTTGAAACAGAAAATGATTTTTACACCAAACTTATGAAAATATACGAAAACCTTCAAGAGAAGCACAATGTACCGCAAGACAAACGGTTTGTAGCGCCGAAGTGTTACGGATGCAGCGGCAAGAAGCTGTATGAAGAAGTCATTGTTTTGGAGGACTTGTCGGCACAAGGGTTCACAGTGTACGACAGGATGAAGTCGGTCGATTGGGACTACGCCTCCAAGGCTGTGGAAGAAATCGCTAAGTTCCACGCCCTATCTTTCGCATTTGAGAATGAAAATAAAGAAGAATTTGACAAATACTTGTCAGAATTAACATTTAAGTGGGATTCAGAGAATCCACAGTTCGACGAAATAATTCAAAAGGGACTCAGCGTTGTTAAGGAAGAAAATAGAAGTAGACTAGAAGCGTTTTTAGCTACCTTTTCGTGGAAGAGTTTCGATGAAATATCTAAACCAGCAAAATTTACTGTACTAGCACATTGCGACAACAGAGTTAGCAACCAAATGTACAAAGTACACGAGGTGAGTACATAATATCAACCAATAAGGATAACAAGTAGTTTTTACTATAATTCTTAGAATTTTCCAGATCTTGCGACGGTAAGATCCCCGACTTGCCTGATTTTAGAATCAAAAGTTACAAGCAAAAAGCGTATTATCTCTTTAAAATATATTTCTATACAAAATTATAACATGTCCGTAATAACTGACATTTTTTAATCATATTTTCACTTGTCGGCATGTAGTTTTTTCTAATTGGTACTTTTATTATTTACAGGACGGTCGAGTAGAGGTCAAAATTGTGGATTATCAGACCATCCGAGGAGCGTCTCCGGCCCTCGACTTGCTGTACTTCATCTTCTCTGGCACGGATGAAAAGTTCCGCGCGGAGCACTACGACAGACTCCTCGACCACTACTACAATGAGCTCAGCCTTGCCATGAAGCGCCTGGGCCTCAACCCTGATGAGATCTATTCGAGGGAGGACTTCAATTTTGAATACCAAACAGTGAGTGACATTAATTAGGTCAAATCTCAATAGTTAAGTTTTAGTAAATGGACACACACACATTGAGTGATTGTGCCACATTATTAAAGGCAAGCGCAAGTCAAGGTATCTTCTCGCTGCCGGCCGTAGTTGCTTCCATGGTCGGCAGCCCGGAGGCTGGCGTGCGGTGGCCCACTTCTGTGGTGGTCCTCTCGCAGAAGGAGTGCCGAGAGGGATAGAGAGGGAGGATCCCTCCCGCCGCCAGAGGAGACGTAGGAGGCGCCGGGTGGACGACTGACCGGCGTCTCCCGCCCTGTGGAATGGGGGCGTTTGGAGAATTCCACCACGGTATCCCTGCCTGTCGTAAGGGCGACTAATATGGGCCACGAAGGGGGTCGTCGGCGGGCAGCAGGGGCTGTCCGCCCTAGTGCATTTTGTGCATTTTGCACATCTTTCGGTTGACCCCGGGATGGACGGCAGTGTGCTGTTGGCCTCACACTGCCGTAGACGCCGAGGGCGTCCTTCGGTGCGCGGGGGCTTCTGAGTACCCCCCCTCCCCCCCTATAGGACGGGCCGCAAGGCGGCACCGCGCAGGGGCGGCTGCGGTCGCAGACTAGACACTTCAACGTCAGAGGAAGCCCGCAGCCGTCCCTAATGCGCCGAAGAGGGCCACCGCGGAGTTTTAGCTGGTAGGCCGTGCATAGGTTAAGTTGTATATAAGGTTAGGGACTCGGCCCGGCGCTCGCCTGAAGGTCACCATCAAATCCGGGCGGCTCAACGCCGGGCCGTAGAGGCACGGTTACCCCAGCATAACCGCTCAGTCGCCCCCCACGAAGGCTGGGCGGTAGTAATAAGGCACTTTCTCCGCGAAAACAAAAAAAAAAAGTCAAGGTATGTAAGAATCGAACTGAACACGAGTATGCCTCTACCACAAGACATCACATAAGAGGTCCGCGTACGTTTTTATTGCCTGCGAAGACTGACGAGCTAACGGTCCACCTGATGGTAAGTGGTTATCGTGGCCCATACACTTCAGCAATGTCAGGGCCTTAGTTTCACGTGTCACTTTTCCATATTTAGATGTATAATACCAGCCTTGTATGCGGGCCTCCAAATAAGAGAGTTTAGACCTTAGTCCGTCAAAATAGCTTTATGCAGTTTGGAAGGCTTCACCTCTGAGG
>NW_023594091.1:0-16799 GCF_014839805.1 Manduca sexta
GTTGCCTTTCATAAACACATTTTTATCTTATAAGCCATGTGTAATTTTTTAAAACGAACAATTGCAATAAATGATAAGTTGAAAATAAAGTATAAATGACTTGTATATCTGTCATATTCACATGCAGGTATTGCAGACTGTTCTGACAAAGATTAATGACCTTTCACATAAACATATCTATAAAAATGTCACAACTCTTAATCCATTTCATTTTTAATTTACTGTTGTTTTGTTTTTGTTTTATTTATCTGGTAGTCATGCAGTAAATAATAAACTATTGTTTTAGTTTGGATTTTTTGTATTGCTTAGTATAATTTCAAAATTTCTGTTTATATTATAGAAAATAATAAATGAATTATTATATTTAACAATATTATAGGTAGTGTATTCATATTTATGTACAATATCTGGGAGTTTAAATTTTATTACTCTTTTGTAACCTACATTTTAGTGCATCTGCCATAATCCACCATCATAAGGTTGACTGGTTGAAAACGCCTATGTTGTCTGCCTGTATATAAAGTGCTAAATAAATAAAATCTTAAGTATAATTAGTTGTCAATAATAATTAAACATTTAAATTAAACTTGTCTCAGCTCCATAATTTATTTGTTACCTAACAATAAAACAATAATTCTTTGTCACATTATCCATTTAATATTGGTAAGTGGTAACAACGCAAAGCAACAAGTTATAGATTATCACATTGAATACATGTTAAACAAATTAAAATATCTCGATTTGATGAATTAATCATAATAATAGATGTATTGTTTTCATACATTGTTACACACATAAGGGTTCTTAAATCTTATAATTCAATTGTTACAATAAATTGACAATATTTGTGTATAAATTTGAGAAAATAATAACTGTCACAAATTTTATTAATATTGACAAAATGAAAAAGCACAATTTGTTAAATATTATAATATCCTAACTTTGAATCACAAAATCTATACTAATAATATTCAAATGCAAGATTCAGCATAAAATTGATGTTTCTGTCATAGACTGTCATGATAATTGACAATGTGCCCATTTTTGGTGAATTTTTTCATCATAAATTTGGTGTGCTAGCTTAAATCCGAGGGAAGATAATGAGTCATTTCTTATTACTTTTATTGCCTTAAATGGCTTTACACAGATAACATATACAAATGACAACTATAAATTTTGTTAATTTAAATGATTAGGTGGACATTTCTTGTTATTAAAACCACTTTTTCAGGATTAGAAGCTTTGTGTTAATCAAGGTATATGTCTATCTGTGTGCTGAATTTTGCACAAATGCATTGAATGGTTTAGGTGGTTACTTTAAAAATTCACACTCTGATTCATTTAGCCAATTTGAATAGTAGGAGATTACTCACTTTATCATATTTTTTGTGTTTGTGAAACTGTTTTTACCTATACTCTGATTTATATTTTTAGTAACATTATATTCTTTGTCAATAGACACAATGGCGAGGTTTGCGGGGAAGAAATGCAGGCTTCTATCCATGTTATGGCTGACGGGGAGCTTCTTTTTTGTGGAGTTAATTGTGGGGTACATCACCAACTCTATGGCGTTGGTGGCAGACTCATTCCACATGCTGAGTGATGTGGCGGCGCTGATAATCGCCTTCTTATCAGTCAAAGTAAGTTTTATCATAGACAAAGCATTTCTGCTGGTAGTAGGATATATTTTATATCCGCTCTAATAGCTACTAGCATATACAAGGTGTTTAAACCCGCCATAGTAGTTCACGTAAGTGTGTCATGTTCTAGGATCCGCCTGTGTATATCCGGTTCCAAGAGGACGGCATAATTGTCTCGACTGCCGAGGGGTAATCATCTCTTGTCAGTCGACATTCTATTAGCCCCATTCCACTTATCATCAGGTGTAGTGGGATAGGATTTGTTTTATTATGTGGATGACCAAGCAATAACAAATGGCAAAAAACTGATTTATCAACCATGATTTTTAAGTAAACTGGAAAATATTTGAACCAACTATTAAATAGGTGTATTTAAAAGTGTTCTATTGTAGTAGTTGCACCACTCCATCAACTTATTATCGCTAATAGGAAAGGTATATCGAGCAGCAGATTAAAAGGAAAAAAAAATGATTATGTTCATTTAAGTTAGCTCTTATCCACATTATATATTTTATAGTTTATACCATTTTTTTATATTAAAGGAAAATATTTAAAAAATATTATCCTGTGTACTATAACTAGACTTCATTGTTTCACTAACAATGTAATGAATAAAATGATTTATGGAGTATTTCGAAAATAAAGTATCGCAAAATATTACAATTACATGCAGTGGTAAATAAAAAAAAGTCAGTTATACAGTTAAACAATAGAATAATAATTAACCACAAAGAAAAACATTATTCTGTAGGTCGTTTATTAGTTCAATGTTGACTTCAAATAAAACAAATTACTGCTTTAGGAGCGTAGTTGTATTGCGTGAGCACAACATCTGCTTTGAAGTCCCGGATTGAATCCAAGCCGTAGTGTTATTTGCGATTTTCTGTTTAATATCAGCCCGTAGTCTAGAATTTGTGCCCGGTATGGCTCGCCTCCTATCGTATCAGGACGAAACACTTGATGGAAAGTGAGTGCCCTGGTTCCACCTCTGCCTACCTCCTCGGGAAAAAAGGCGTGATTACGTTTTGTTCATTAAGACTTATTATACAAACTTTAATATTTTTTAATTATATTCAGCTAAGTAATGACTATGCAACATTTTATAACCAATAGAAAATCATCCAAAAATAATTTTTAGCGGGTATTTACATGCGTTTCTAAAACCAATGTTTCTTATTACGATTTACGGAAGCAAGTTTTGTCAATAAGAAAACACAAATTTCTCGAGAATAGATGTTAAAACTTAAGTTGATCCTATGATAGTTTGCATCAGGTATTTGACAATAAAAACTGTTTTCCATCCGATTTTTTATTACCTTGATTCAGTATTATAAAATTCGTCGTATCATCTATAACACGGACATTGCATTTTCGGAAGTAGTAAACGCTAAACGCACAACTGATGCCAAATAGAACATTGAGGAAGTCTATACTCTTCCTAGATTCGTAATTTTGCAACAATATTCCTTATGCTGTGAAGTCCCATCGCTTAAGATCCTTTGTTATATAAATAATACTATTTAAAATGTTTTATAAAATACGTGGTTAGTATTTTAGTACAAAAATAGTTTAAATACTTCTGTGATTACGGATCAATATTGCATTGCCTGTTAAAAGTAATTCGCATTATTGGTTTACTAGCAGGAGTTTTGGACTCTAAACCTTTAGTTCAGGTACCTAAAAGCGAAGTTTAACTATTTAAACAACATATCCAGATTGGATTTTTGTTCAACGATGAGCTAGCTCCATATTTTGATACGGATATAGGATCTGTCAAATGAGGATGAGCTAGATGCGCCTCTGCCTAACCTTTTAGGTATAAGTCAGTTTACGCCATGTTAAAGCCAAGGGAGGATTCTGCACACAAGCCGATATGTATGTTCAGCGACAGCATAAATGCACTCGGATTTAAAAGCCGGTTATATTAAGTCGCATTTCTAAGTCGATATACTTTCGCTGGTAGTGAGATGTGTCTCAATTTGACGGTTTTCTACCATACATAGGTCATACGCCGCCAATATAGGAATACATAATAGTTACTTAATTCTCATAAATCAAAATGTCATGAATTAACAATGTTTCAGACGCTTTTTAAGAGTATTATAAAGTAAAGAATTTTAATTTCTCGAAATAGATCAAAGCCTGAAATTATATTTTTTATGAATGACGAGAATTCGTTTTATTCTAAGCGTCTCAACTTATCTATAGCAGCACCACCCACATTGTTGGATTTCTAGTTGCTACACTATTTAGCCTTAATAGACTGATAACAAATTTAATTCAACTAAATGACGATACGAGCAAGTCACTCGCCTTCATTCACGATTGCACATAAAAATTACATGAACTTCAAGAGTCGAATAACTGTATGACTATAATCCCAAGTCTACGTGTTAGTTTAATAGTCAAACAAAACTTTCAAACACATACTACTGATAATCATATTTTACTGTGTTGCAACATGCATGGTCCTTTAGTTCGGTAACTTCGTTCAACAATACCAATATAATACCAATAGTGTACTGTTGATCGAAGTTTGGTAAGAATAAAAATAGTACAAATGAAGCTAGATATCTCACCCGTATAGTTTTCATTAATGCATTCATTCCACATGATTGGGTTTTGTCACAGTGCGTGATTAAATATGTCAAGTCTCTTATGTAACTGAACTGCGTTGGTTAAAATGTATAGTTGGAAGCAAACCGTAATATGTTCCATGTTGATAGTAACTTGTATTAATTTGTCGCGTCAAGGCTTAGGACATAAAAAATTATCAGTTTCACTGGAAGCAATATTAACTAGAGAGTTGCTTATTTCATATGCGAAAGTATTTTTTTTATATAATAGCTCTTGTTCTTTGCGTTACAAATAGACAATTTATTAACCTACACAGAAGGATTCGTGTACGAAAGACTTACCACCACGTATACTACGTCTGAACACGTATTCAGTAGGTACGCTGGTGACTACCAGCAGTTTTTCTGTTAACGTATCTTTGATTCCTCGTAGCTCATTGACAGCTTTAAAAATATTTTTTTTCCGCCATTATTTTCTTCCCATTGCTAGTCAAAGGCAATCTTCTTCTAATTCTTTCAGTCTTCCGTTATTATTCCTGTCTGGTTCGAATGCGTCCAGGTCGTCTTTCCATCGCTTTCCTGATAGCTTATGTTTCCTGTGATCATTCGTTGAGATCCAATCCGTAATTACTTTGGCCCATGTTTATATCTACATGGAGATAAAAAACTTTCCTCGTTTTTTAATTAGGATTTTGTTTAGCTTCAATGACTCATTTGAATCGTAGAGATGTTGCTCATCTCAGGTAGTTTGTATGACGTCATATTATACAAATTCCCCTCAGTTCCAAGTATCGTACAATAACATTCTATAAAACTGAATATAAATAAATGTAAATTTCTACACCGGATTGTGGCTTGGTTTTACCTTGTAAAGGCTGAGTAATGTTTGTATTATTGAATGAACATTTTATATTATATGTTTACTTTTTATTTATATCCAACATACGAGTTTTTATACGTGTTCGAAAATGATGACAGACTAATGTATGATATTGTTTAAAAAACGTTGCAAATGATTTTATATTGTTTATATTCCTTTGAACTTGTTCTGCTATTTGGAATTATATAACATTATGCAAAATACACATTATAAAATATCGCATTGGCATGTTGATTGCGTAAATGATGTGTAGGAAAATATAAGGTCCAAGGACCTAAGGAAGCCTCCCTTTCTACCCTTAATCTTATTGGTCCGCGAACCTAATTCCTCGGCAATTATTATTGCATTTCAATTAATTAAACACTTAATTGTTAATTACAAACTCGTTAATTAAATCGATGTCCTTAATTACTTAACGAATTGTAGTAATTGTTGTCGAATATACATTTGGTGTCAATTTAACATTAAATTGTATGGTAAATCAGATTTTAAACGTGAAATCCACTTCTTTCTACGTTTAAAATTATCACAGATTAATTCTCTACAGCACACATTATCCGTGATGCGGTGAGGAATACGATAAATCATACCTAGAAATCGATTACAGTTTTCTAATTATTGATAATAATGGTTTCTTTTTTAATTATTTTCTCGAAACTTATTAAACGCATTTTTGTTAACCAAATGTTATCATTTACAACTGACGCCGCTTTTTAAAATTTACATAATAAAATCGATTCTTTTATAGTAACACATAAATTGAAACCCCAACTACAAAGTATATGGTGCATTAGTTTAACCTTTACATATACTTTTTTCCAATTCCTATAATACTAAAATATTATGCAATGCCAGAAGACTTCGTCACTCGCATGCCTATTCAATATTGCATATATTTAGGTGACACTCCTAGAAAAGGGTAGCTAGCCAATTGGGTCGATTACACGCCCCTGCCAACTTCCGGGGTCATGTCACGGCTTGGTTCCGACGAAGGGGAAATAACTACTTTCCACAGGATATAAAACCTCCGTTCAATAATTATTTTCTATGGTGACTATGATAAACTCTATATTTATTATTCATGCTTATAATTAAATTAATGGTACTACCAGCCCTGAATTAGAAAATGTACTCACTGTCCCACTGGTGGGCTCCGAGCCTTCTTTACTACTGAACATCCTATATTGCTCATGTATTCTATTTGATTAATTGCATTACGTATGAAAAACAATTTAGGTATTAATAGAGATAAGCCGAGTTTTTTAAAAGTAGATTATGGGTTGCAAGAGCTATACTGGCGGATGTGTTGTAAGAAAGCACTCTGACCTGGTCGATGATTATTCCCCACCAGAGAAGTGAAACAAAATATTATTAGCTCTCTACCAATAGCTATGATTTTTACTGATTAATTACATTGAAAAGAATATTTGGGCCGAAAAAAATCTTTTCTTTTGTAGTCGTAACAGACCGACACAAACGTACAAGACAGGGAAATAACGTCTATTTAACTTTTCCAAGAACAAATTACGGAAAGAACAGCATTTTATTTGAGGCAGCACAGGTATATAATAAATTGCCAAAGAACATTAAAGATACTAAATCTATTTGCACTTTTAAAAACTATTGAAAAGCCATATCTTGAAGGATTTTTCGTTAATAAAACATTGAAATTAATAAACAAATAACACACAGACGTTGCCGTTGAACCTTAGACACCTTAGAATACCATCTTATAACTAGCTAAACCGGTTTAAATATTTTATTTCAATTTTTGTATTTTCTCTACAAGTGATTTTTTGTAATCTTTGAGAAAATAAATGTTTATAAACATAGCAGAGTTACTTGTTGATCTTAGTTGTTATAGGCCATTTCTGGCTCTACTACAAGAAAGATCTAGTAACTAAATCGTACGATACTCATCTAATCGTCTGGAGCAATTTTCAATTTCCAATTTTAAATAACTAACAAAACCAATTCTCGTAAATGTCTACTATAAGAAAGCTCTAATAACTAAAACATACGAAACGCAACTAATCCCCTGGAGCAATTTTCATGTTCCAATTTTAAATTCTAACAAAATCAATTCTCGTAGATGTCACCAAAGAAATGGTCGAAGAACACGTTCGGCTGGGCGCGTGCCGAAGTGCTCGGCGCGTTGGTGAACGCCGTGTTCCTGGTGGCGCTGTGTTTCAGCATCACGGTGGAGGCGGTCAAGCGGTTCATAGAGATCGAGATGATACACGATGCGAGGTTGCTGGTCGCCGTCGGCACCCTTGGGTTACTGCTCAACATCTGTGGACTGTTCCTGTTTCATGGTAAGGATCTATAGATATATATTATGGTAGTCTGGTTGATGCAAGTGACGCTAGAACCCTTACTAAAAATTATGTCGTTTATTTACAACTATTAATACATACTACACATTTATGAGCAGTTCAAACTTGCCATAAATATATACGTACATATTCTTTAATACGTTTCCTTGTTTTACAAATTCCTTTGGTCTAGTTTATCGTAATTCTCAAGTTTTTATAGACCTAGTGGTAGCATACTTAGGCTGTGAACAAAGAGTTTATCAGTACAACTGTAACGTCGATCAACAAGAAAAATACGAGTATGAATTATTACCAATAATAGTAACTCGTAAGTTTTTCTGCTTTCGATCTGTGCCTGGCGTGGCGATAGGGTCTCCTTATTACAGGATGTACTTCTAGCCTATGCATATGCTATAACTTGGAGTATTACATATATTGTATTACTTGCAGCTCTACCTATCCCATCAGAGATTCTGGCATGAGCTCGCTTGTATGTAGTATATCGTGGGTGCCGGTTGGGGAGGCGAACCAATCTTTCCCACTTACCGTAGCAGGATGTTGTTGGCGCTGTTCGTTTGTGTTAATATTCATGATTCATATAGCGGTATGCCTAACGTGCGCGTCATGTACATGTGTTGGGATTTCCCCATAGTTATTTTCATTATAGTAATAATCATTAACATAAAATCGCGTAAGATTCAAAGGATATAAAGTGCTTATATTTGTGGATTTTATTTTCATCTTATGACGTAGAAAGGGAGGCCCCTTTCTACGTCATGGGATGAATAAAATCCTCAATCCTTCAATTAAAGATGAAAAAAAAAAAAAAAAAAATAAGCAGGCGCTTATTGCCACATCGAATGCACATTCAATTTCGGAGAAAGCATATTGCAAGAGGCTCAATAAATACCCTAGCCTTTTTATTTCTCAGTCTTGATTAAATGTCAGAATCTCCCTGATAAATTCTTGGACATTGTAAATGTTCAAGGGATTATGGTACTATAACCTTGTGACCCAACTAGTCTAAGTTCTGCTACACAAAAACGTACTCACTGCTAATTACGACTATATATCCGCCTTATACAACAGCGTGATAAATTTCATCAGAAATCAAACAAGTTTTTGCTAGCAAATATTTTTTCTTGTCTTAAGGTCACATAGTTGTGACCTGTCCTCCCGTACACGTCCAGTTATGTTGGCAATTTCTTGTATTGCATTCTGGCATTCCGGATTATGCCAATGATAATGCAGTGGTTACTTTAGTAAATTAAATTCATGGAAGAGACTGGTTTTCTTCAAAAGTTGATCACTTTCTAAGAAGGAACTATTTGCCCATTTGTCTTCTGTGAGGCGATATATAGAGGAGTAGTTGTAGTAGTAGTAGTTTATATAAGAGTAAATACTGCCATGAAAAATGCGATTGTCTACCTCGAGTATAGACACCAGGATGAGGAGTCATAACGAGAGCTCTCAAATGCATTCAAGTTGAGCCTTATTATTAGGTGGTAAGGTTCGCAATTGCTGTTCCGGAACCTGAATAAAAATTCAATCGTTGGTAATGATAGGGCGGAAGGATATCAGTGTATCCTGCTAAAAGCTGATGAAATTGGTATTTATCTATAGTCAGTATATTTCTAGAAATAATTTCATCGTTATTTTGCTTTATAAAACCTGTTTATGTTTATTTGTTTACATCTCATTCAGAATTATATAATTACGTTTAGCATTTTAGAGTGTTGTAAAACTGGTATATGTGTAATTTACGCAAACGTAGTAATGACTTCACAACAAACGTGTTGATAAAAGTAAATAAAAAAAAATCATCAAATACTCAATTGTGTTCCCAATATCCGTACCGCTGCGCCTTCGCTCGTTGCCGAGCGGTTAATCTTAAATATGTTTTAAGCCTTTGATATAATATAATCCATTATGATGTAAATCTAATTATTTGAAGCTATCTTACTTATTTTAATTGCGTTTATAATACACTTATTAAGTACTTAAAGTCTTGATATACTTTGTCGATGTCTTTAATCACTATAACGATTTTTCTGTTATCGAGGCACCTAAAATAAATGTGTATAATATATAATATTAAGTATGTAATAATTATTAAAAAATGGTTGGGTTTGTGGGCTGGTTCAGAAGCTCTGGTCTCTCTTTTCACGGCACTGTCTTTTATGGCATACTAATTAGTAAATGCTTAGTAGATATTTCAAGACATCGTTGCGTCTTATGTCTTAGGACGGTGAAGGTAGTCCGATGTTATACAAAGCTTCTGAGATGGTGTTGCTTCTGTTATTGGGTAGTCGTGGCAGTCTATCAGACGAGCAATTGGCCCGTCCCGTTCAGTCAGTTAAAAAAAGTAGTATAATATAAATGCATACAGGCATTATACTTCAATTCTATATAATTTATTTATTGCTTTGAATGATGAGACGAGCTTGTCGTTCCCCTATTGGTAAGCAATACCACAGCCCATAAACAGCAAAAACACCATACAACACCTTAAATTACAAAGTATTATATATTGTTTTGTATCCATTAGATGTTAAGTCTTATTATGTCCAGTAATTACACTGGCTACAATGCCCTTCAAACCGAAGCACAACAGTGACTACACACTGCTTGGCGGTAGAAATAGACATTGCAGTGGTACCTACCAACGCGGACTCTCACATATGAGAAACCTACCACCCTATAATCCATTTATCATCTAATAATCGAATCTAAATGCCTAAACTGTTTTCGTTAGAACACAGCGGGCACGGACATTCGCACGGAGGTGTTCCACCACCATCCAACGTGAGGCACCTCACTGAGATCGTGAACAGTAATGCTGACATGGCACTAGGCCACAACGCGACGGACACGGAGGAAACAGACGAAATGGTCCCGCCTAAAGTCAGCAAAGTACAGAATAATAACAAGCAGACGCCATGCAGGGCGAACAACGATCCAGGACACATGAATATGAAGGGAGTGTTCCTGCACGTCTTGTCTGATGCTTTGGGTAAGTGTTTGATTTGTTTGCGACTTAATACTAATTTTGATGCGGATGTTGAAAGGGCAAAATCAAAATCCTACCATATTTACCGTTAAATTTGCGTTCAATTGCCCAAAATCTCACCTTAATTATAATATTGATGTAGGTTTTCGGAGTCGAAAGGTCAACTTTAAAATCCTACTACCTTAAAATTTGTATCAATATTTCGCTCCAAATCTGAATAATTATAATGTGTAATTCATTTGAAATATTACTTAGTAGCTCACAGATATTTTGTGTTTAATTTTTTGTGACTAAGTCAAATGCTTAAGGTGGTAGCTCAAGGTCCATTTTCATACATTTTGTTTCGGCTTTAATCTGGGTAACTAAACAGAGTATTGGCAGAGTAAAAAATTTAAATTCACGTCTAGTTAGTGATTAGTTCTCGCAGTTGAAGAAAAATGTAAAAATAATTAATAATCATGGATATTTCTGCCTTTAAAATTTCGTCATATTAAATTTTAAAGGCCGAAATATCCATGATTATTAATTATTTTACGTTTTCTTCAACTGCGAAATCACTAACTAGACGTGAATTTAAATTCTTTACTTGCCAATACTTGTTTAGTTACCCAGATTAAAGCCGAAACAAAATGTATGAAAATGGACCTTGAGCTACCACCTTAAATGAAAGTTAGAAATGACGCTTACTATTGGGACGTGACAATACGGTAACAAATTAATTATCCTCATAGCTATCAACTTAAACAAAAAGCAGCGGTAACAAAAATGCATTTGGAATTTTAGCTCATAAATTCATAATATAAGTGCCTACTGCGTGCGGTTTTCCTCCAAAGCATTAAAAAGAAAAGAAATCATTTATTTGAACCTGGAAAATGTTATAAATGAATTATATTCCGTCAATATTAACTCTGCCTCCAGTTCGGAAAGGAGTTCTTACCAGAGAAGAACGGGCAAGAAACTCTGGTGTTGCTCTTTTCAAAATCAGTTTAAGATATAAACTACAATACAAGATACAGAGAAAGAAAAAAAATACAATTGTTTTTTTCTTTGTTTAAAGCAGTTCATTTGTATGTTCACAAAATAGGTAACAAATTATTTTAAAGTTCTCTACGAGTGTATAACCCTTTCATTCTCTCACAACTCCTACTATCTTTCAAAGCCAATGTTGATCATGAGCCTTGGACACAATTCGCCGTTGCCCAGTCACCTTGACATTGACGATATACTTTCGATAAGGAAATTGCTGATTCAGCGGGCTCTGACTAATTTCGAAGTAACCTTGGGACTTCCATTGATCAGTGTAGAAGTGATGACGCGATAGTTTGTTATTTAATCATTATAATACATTTCTTATGAATAATAAAATACAAATGACGTGGAGGACTGACGGGAAAGATTATACATCGTCAGTTAATACATTTTTGCCGGACTGTCTACATCTCATATACACAGGCTGATCCCAAAAAGCGACACAATTATGTGAGCCAGCTGGTTATAATTTGGGTACGGAGGTCGCTATCCCGGCGGATACGAGTCATATCCTACCACCAGCAAAGACAGGCTCATTTTGACTTTGCGTTACCAAATGAAACCACATACTCGTTTCACCTTTGCTACATTGTGCTAAAAATCATCTATTAATAACGAATATTTTCGCCAAAAATCCTGGTTTTAGTTTTCTGATTTTTTGAACATTTTGTAGTTTAATGCGAATGTGGCATATGCATGGGTGTATTTATGACTAAAAGTATGATGTTGCCGCTGCGACGAATTAATTCTCTTAGAGTATTAATAGTGGCTATAGGGCGCGTAAAATGAAAAATATTTTTTATTATTATTTATTTTGTTTGAAACTTACATTTTTTATCTTACATCTACGGCTTAAGTAACCTATTGTAAAGTGTTATTTCCAAGTAGATAAGTATGTGGTTTAATTTAGTAACGCGATGTCAAAATGACACTGTATATCAAACCGCGGTATCACTGAGATATCACCTATATAGCTCACGATGCATTTAAAATCAGTCACAATAATAAACCAATATCGAATGATTATAATTCCTTTATAGACAATAAAACAGATTTCAATGCTCCCGAAGTTTGCATGACAAAACGTATTTACTTCCAAGTTGTATCTGCAAATGCGATAAACCATCAAAATGACAGGCTCGTTCCAGTTTCAGAATATTGTTTGTATTGGATTGCGTGCAAAATTCGCCCTTAATGCGGGGAAATATTAAGCAAATTCATTTTTACCGAGAACTGGATGTTTCGTTAACGTATTTTTATTGTTTCGAATATATTTTCGATTCGTCTCTTACTTAAAAGAACACGGAATGCTGGACGACGTGCAAAAATGAACTATTTATGTATTACGTTAAAGTTTTTATTTGCATTTTAAGTCTACATGTTTCTGTATTGATAATTTAGTTCCAGCTGTTAGTCATATACGGAAATGTAGACATTAATAAATGTGGCACATGAAATACTTTGTTTATGAAAATATCACATTATTTGTAAACATAGAACACTAAATATAACTACATAAAGACGTTGTCAATATATCTTCTTTACGGCAAAATTCTACGTAAATATGAATCGACAAAATTCAGTACAAACATAATTTGTTTACTGTCTACGTTGTGTAGACGGAAATTACGAAAATACCATCCAAAATAAATAAGCATAAAATATTGTTTCATCAAGTTGAAAGAATTATTTAATGTTTATTGATATTTTAGCATTACCTACTACAAAAGGAACCCTTAAAGGATAATTTTGTTGTCCGTCTGTACGTCTGTTAAGTAGCTTTATCTCAATAAAGCGTAGAAGTATAAAGTTGAACTCGCATATACGGTCCCTTCCACCTTCGTAGAATTTTTCGGAATACAAAGTAGCCCATATCATCACTTTTGGCTTGAACGATTTGGATAATCTTTTAGTCATCGCAACGTTATAATATAAAAATGAATCTCTATTTCCCTTGGTCATCGCATCACGCGTGAACGGATGGAACATTTTCGCTAATTTTTTGTTGTTGTATTAATTATTGTCAGTAGAAGGTTCTTATGAAAGAAAAAATTCAAACAATTGCGCGGAAAATTAGAAAACTTAACGAAAATATTAATTTTATATAATTGTCAATTGTTTGAAATAACTCAGCGATTGACAGAATGCGCGCTGCAAATTCATAGTTAAGACGGGACAACGTCTGTCGGGTCAACTAGTAATATAATGTTATGGATAAGGTTTATATGAATTTGTTTTAATTAACTTGTATTTCAAATGCTGTCTACGTAGAAGGCGCTCTGTTATAGGCCGTCTGCCGAGCCCACGAGTTTTGATTTTTTTAAAACTTTGTTGTAATATATCTCATAGTAGCACAGAATAGATAAATTGTATAGATGTGACAATAATCAAAAGTAGGTTTAAATATAGATATGCCTAAAAATCCCATAGCAGGGAACTGTCCTTTAACAAAACGAAATTATAAATTAAAATAATCATACTTAATGTATGCAACATATTTTTTTAATTAAAAGTAAAGCATAGGCTTAAGTCTATATCTTATCATCTCTGTATTACCTCTGTCCTAGACTTAAGCCTCGAAAATTCAACGGGTTTTTCCATTTTTTGTAAAACTTATTGTTACGTTATGAACAAGATAAACGAACTTGAGGCTTAAGCACGTAAAGCCTTATTTATTGGCCATTAAATTAATATTATCTTTGTTTCCGATTTTTTCGTTCGGCTTTATTTTTTTATTTATAACCTATTTTTTATGGTTTCAATTTTCGTGTAAATGTTTATTCAGAATTAACCGTCAAGTAAAAGCTTAATGTTTCACGACAAAATAAATGCATTAAATGTTCATAATTATCTCTCCCTTATACCACTCCAAACTGGGGTCGGCGCAACACGTTCCTTGTGCATATTATATTATTTAGTTTAGTTTTTAATGTAGCAGTGAAATACAGTCAGACAGATGACATATTCAAGTTTTTTTTAAATTTTTATTTGAGGAGTTTGGACGTAATTTTATGAGCTTGTCGCTTCGTACGCCCGCTTACACCAGGGTTTTCACTTTTCACGGTTTCATTTTTTTTTTATAAACCCTAGCCTTTAAGTGTTATTTGTATTAATGTAATAAGTATTTTAGAAACTATAGAGTTGCCATAAGGATTACTTAATATATCTACGGTTGCAAGGCTAATTCACTTAAGCTACATTTGTGGCACTAAGTTTCATACATATATAAGATCACCACGTTTTATGATTTTTTACGTTAAATAATTTTTTCGAAAAAAATATCGCTTACGTCAATTAGCCTTTTCAACAATCGATATGTATAAGGGCAGATAATCAGATAAACTTTATTCGTAGGATAAAGTACAACAGAGAGGAATCAAAATATTAACTTGCCAATTTATCTGAATTACATTCAATCAGTATAATTTATATGGTGGATAAATGTTATCTGACGATTGAAAAAATTGTCCTAAGTAGTATAAACACAAGCGATATACATAAGGTTATACAGCGTGTCCGCAAATGAGCAAATTAATCTTCTGGTACTTACTGATTAACTTTGCCTCTGAACATGACTCAAAGCAATTGCAGATGCATTGCCGACTTTTGAGAAAACAGTAAGGTCGGGTAAACTGATTAATTTGTCACGTAATTAATTACGCGAATGTAATCTCGCTTTGAGTTTACCGAATTTGATATACTCATTAAGAATTCAATTTAATGGTTAAAATCGAAACGTGAACACTTGACAAGAGCTTATGATGTCATTATTTAGTTTTCTTCATTGTTAATTACTAGCTCTGGGTACTGGTACCGCTCAAGTGAAAATCGTTTCCTTAAACTTTCTCTCAGATATATAATCCCGTGTAAATTAAAACGCCTTGAAAGTTTTAACTGACCTCGAAGATCAACTCGGGATCCTTCAGTCGATGACCCATACATGCCAGTGGCGAATGGTGAAATTTTCCCAAAGGGAATCCGGAACAATATATAGGAACTAATATACTCATATGCGGCCTGCAAATAATTCTATAAAAAATTAAGAAAAAGAAACCGTCAGTTACCGCAAGAGCACAGCCCCAAAAATGTGTTTTTTAGTATAAATAAAAAAGAAACCATAGTAGATATTGCATAACATGTTCATTCATGAATGTATTCAAATCTTGTTTTTCTAACGTTGCGTATTTTATATTTATAAATGCTCATAATACCAGACTTATAACTCTACTCATGCATAAGTAATCGTATCTTATTCGTTCACGCTTATTTTTGAATGTTCGAATGTTGTTTTTATCTTTTGTGTTTGCACGGCAGTCGTTTGATATGCGCTTAACGGGATTTCGGCAGCTCTCCCGCTGTTTTGTTAGTTGATGATTTAAAATGCTATCGCGTACGTGTAGAAACGGTTTATGTTAAATCAAATGTCGCAGGTGATGGATATCTGGTAGCCAGTATTCTGCAAAATACTATGCGCTTAATATTGATCTTGTCTTCAGTCGAATACTTTTTAGCAGACCATGGTCAATGGAGCGTTCTACACCTCAAAATGTATGCATAGGATTAGTCCAAAATGGCTGTTGTTCGTATTTTTTGCTCTTTTACCCATAATGATATCTTATGTTTACACGACTGTTAGACATTGATATAAAACTATTTTTAGAATTTTATCGCGGTTTTTTATATTATAATATCCCGGCGTTTCGAAGACTTTGTAGCCTTCATGGTCACATGAAGGACTGAGGTGTAGGGCATCTAAAACCAAGTTACAATATCTACTTACATGTTACAATAAAACAATTTTTTTTTTTCATCTGTTGACTGTCCGATCTACGCAAAATAACTTTTATGCGTTAACATGCAAAGCAAAATTGGGAACAGTGACAGCAACGGATATTAGAGCTACTGTTTTGTATTTTATAAAGCCGTGAAAATTACTTCGACACAATTTCAAAACTCCCACAAATCGACAATGGTCTATCTAACGCGCGACTAACATACCGCCGACGCGGCGCGGCTAATTCAAACAATATACAGAGTGATTAATTCAGCCGGCACAATAATAACAATACAAACTAGGCGTTAAACAGAATACATTTACTGCTCACTGATTCTCAATTGAATTTACGTTATTATCGATCGTAACTATAAAGCTTAGCAAAATAAAACCGTGTCGATATTATTTTTTAAAGAACAAACACACTAAGAACGAATTCTCCTGTATTAAATAGACCACTCTGTATATAGTTTAACACATTTGCCGTCGTGTCATTGACATTATTTTTACGTTTGGAACAACGCGAACTATTTGTAACCTTGTGCCACATAATAATAGGGATCTTATCATTCGTA